>NC_056568.1:27994801-28056600 GCF_013358625.1 Macadamia integrifolia
CCCCCCCCCCCCCAAAAAAAAGGCTTGGTATGTGAGCACCACTACTATTCAAATACACAAGGGTCATGTTGACACTCTTTAAAAGACAACACACAAGTGGAAAGGGCTTGTTTTCCAACAAGTGGTGTCAGAATTTAGTTATTGTAATCATGTGTAACAAAGGAAATAAATCATTACAAGAAACAGGGAGAAGAGTATTTTGATGTTAGAAACTGTTGTAAAATTGCAGCATTATGTGAATGTGTAAGCTGGGTGTGGGCCATAAGGCCTATCAATTTGTGATTTTTTGAGTAACCAAACATATCTAGCAGGATCAACCAAAGGGTGAGTTTCAATGACCTAACTTGCTCCTAGTCTATATCTTTATCCATATCATCACTATCATGCAAAAAAAGAAGAGAACAGTGTCCCAAAAAAAAAAAAAAATTAATGTTGAAGCTAACAACCCAAAAGCTTAAGCTCATAGGTGGAGATACCTGTTAGGGAGGATCAAGTGATGGTGCTCTAGTGCCATGTTGAAGCTTCCTACTTAAAAGCTTGAGCTCATAAATGGAGAGATACCTTCCATGTAGAACACAACCTTGGAGTTGGGCCTATACACACATGAGGTATATCCACCTATGAGCTCAATCTTGTAAATAAGAAGGTTTAACATAGTATTAGAGCACCATCACTCAGTCCTCCCTGACAGCACCCGCCACCATAGTTGTCAAAGCGCTAGGCGAACCAAGGCAGTTGAGGACGGTCAAAAGTTAAGGCAACACCAACAAGGCACCCATAAAAAAAAAGTGGCCAGGAGGCCTAGACAACACTTTGACAACCTTGACTGCCACTTGATTGAGATCACCCAAAAAGAGGGGTAGCAAGTGAGGGAGAGTGTGGAGAAATAGCATTGGAAACTGGGTCTCATGTCGGTAAACCAGGACCTTGGAGTTAGGTCTATAAGCATGGGAGGTATCTCCACCTATGAGCTTATGCTTTTAAGTTGGAAGATTCGACAGATAACATATGAATTTGAACAGTAATTTTACCTCTGATAGAGCAGCTATTGCCATTTTCCGGATACTGACAAGAGGATCAGAGCAAGCCCTGCCCATCGTCTTGAGCAAGCCTTCATCTACAGATTTTCCCATAAGCGAAGTTGATTTGGTAATCAGAAGAAGAGCAGCTTTCCTTACTGCTGCCTTTTCGTCCATGCACCTTTTCCTCAGAAGATTTTTCATCCTACTACCCAAATTCATCTGTTCAGAATTTACAAAACCCATTACTTCCTCTAGCCGGGCCTTCCTGCCAACATCACCTGAGAGGAACCCCACCACCTGTGCCAAGTTGGTCAGAGCCCGTGCTCGGATTCCTGGGATCGCATCAGAACATCGCTGAATCAAAGCCTCCATACATCTTAAACCCCACGGATCATGGACTCCCTCACCTACATTTGTCCCTAGTGGGTCACCTAGTGACATTAATAACATGGGGATAAGATCGACTGCCAGCAGTCTGAGTTGGGACTTTCCCTGAGACATCTTCACCACATAATCTGTAAAACCAATTTGATCCTCATATTCCATTGCTCGAACTATGTTCATGATTGATTCTACGGCACATGCACGCGGTTCAGATCTCTCTGGTGCCTTCTGAACCAGGTACCTTGGGAGATATATAACTGCTTTCCTGACAGCATCAGAACCCTTTGCCACGGCCATCATCTGATGCGTAACAAAATTCATTGCTGATGTTCGGGCCTGTGACTTCAAGAGAAGAATCGCCGGTGACAGTGATTTCAGCACTTCAACTGCTGCGGCAGTCTGATCACCATGTTCAGGTCTTAAAACTGCGTTCAATATCCTGAAACAGATATTAGTTAACCTGTGATAACTTGCCGAACTCTGGTACGATTCAAGTGCCATTACTGGAATTTGGGCAACAGTCTGAATTAAAGACTTCAGACTCTCAGGGAACCGATCCAAGTGAATTCGACCCATAACAGATTCCAATTTTTCAAGAACAACAAACAAACGATTCTGAACATTCTCGTTATTTTCATCATCACCGCCGGCGGCATAATCATGAGCCATGCTTGTCTTGTGAGAAGCCTCACCCAGCCCACGGCCCTTCCTCTTTCTACCGGTCTTACGTGCTCCACTGCGACCATCGTCAGCTGCCGCCGTAGGTGGTGTGCCCAATTGATGCTGCTTGAGAGATCGTCTAATGGATCGGAGAAGCGAAATGAAAGCGATAGGTGAGAAGAGAGTGAAAACGGGGGAGTTCGGAGAGAGGAGAATGGATAAATACACCTGGGAAGCTAATAGGGTTAGGCGAATGGGTCCAGAATCCATGGTAGTAGTGATCTGGCGGACGAGCAGGGCTGGAGATATGTTCTTTGAGGCCAAAGCTTCCCATATGCAGTCGATATCGCCGGGAACGTCTCCGTCGGCGTCGAGGGTATTAGTGTTATCGAACAACGCTTGTAACTCTAAAAGGGCCGACTCCGAAATGGAAGTTGCAGAGGCTGGGTCGTTTAGATTGTGGTCGGCTTCGAGCTCTGTGATTATTCGATGGACGGCTTCTTCCATCTCTCCTTCTCTCCAAGGGTTTACCTCTGCATCTCTCTCTCTCCCACCCCCCCTCTCCCTCTCTTGGTCTCGCGCTCCATATCCCTCTTTGAATTTAGGCCTTCCCGCCTCTTGCAGGTGATAAACTTTTAAGGGTAGTGAGGTCATTTCATATTAGGAAGAGAGATAATCGGACTTTATGTTTTGACATATTTTAACCTATATTTGCAGATTTGCCCACAACCACCGAGGCATCTATCCAGACGCAAGAAACCAAATACATCAATCTGATCCGTTAATTAGAAGATGACACCGTTTCAATGGCATCAAAGGTGTGGAGACAAAAATCGAACCAAGCATGTGCACCCATTAGTCTGTAGCCCTATTTTATCATCCTCAAACAGAAACCCAAACCCTCGAAGCTTTCGTCATCCATTTTCTCGCTCACCTGCTCTGCTAACTGCTGCTCTTGTGTAAGTTTCGAACCCTAGAAAACCCAGACGATCTGTTCTCTTTTTGATTCATAGTTACTGGTAGTGAGATTCTTCTTTATGTTTAATCTGTGAACAAACATGCATGAAGTATATGATTTATTTTTTTATTTTGATATTTTCTTGCATAGAACGCTTTAGGGTTTTTATGGATGGTTGTTTGTTCACACTGATTTTGATCCATCTGCTAGCGATATCGTGATGCGGACTAACTGTTCCTTTTAATCAATCTCATTCTCGGCGGGGGCTGTTTTCCCCCTTTTAGGTTCAAGATTAAAATTGTTTTTTGATGATCCGCTGTGTCATTTTTGGGTATCTGTGGTTATCTTCCGAGGCTTAATTGTTTGGTTATCGTTTGGGGGCGTGGTTGTGCATGATTTATTAGGTATGAGGTGTTCTTGATAGTTGCAAATTTCCTTCCTTTATTTGGGGTTGAAGAAGTTAGGGTTCGTTTTAGTGCGTGTAACTTATTTGCATTGACAGTGTCTTTGTTGTCTGTTTCCAAGGGATTGTTGAATGGTAAAATATACTAATATATCTTTCTTTCTTTTTCTTTTTTTAATATTCCGGATAGTCCTAGCAAAAATGAGCGGCCGTTCAAGTCGAACCCTTTACGTTGGTAATCTCCCTGGGGATATTCGCGAGCGGGAAGTGGAAGATTTGTTCTATAAGGTGACTTGTATTTAGTGGAAGTGTTTACCATATGCATTTTTTCTTTTTCTTAATCTTTATACCATCTATTTCCCTTTTTCTTTTATTATGAGCACCTATTGAATTCTCTGGTTGCTAAAACACTGCCGTGTTATAGGTTGGCTCCCCCCCCCAACGAAAAAAGCTGTTTTTGTGTTAATATATTATCTATTCTAGGTTATGCTGTTCACTCTCTTTCTGTCCTTATGTAAGGAGAAGAGGGGGGGGGAAGATGACTAGGTTGAATAATTGGTACATATATTGATGTACCAATTCTTGGCTATGACGGTGGAATTTAGTCATGGTCAAATTGTGCACTAAAATCAGAGCTTGAGTTTGTAAACTGAATTGTCAGCCATTGCAAAATTTCCATATTATGGATTGGTTATTTTATGGTCATGCGGTTCTGTCAATATCATAGAACTGTATGTTCTGGGGATCGCCCATTATTTTTGTTGTAGTAAGGATTTGGTTGAACTTTCTTCGTGTGCTTTAAGTCATATTTTTTTTGGGGGGGTGTTATGCTGACTGATTGGTTTTGCACATTGCAGTATGGGCCAATTGTTGACATTGATTTGAAGATACCACCAAGGCCTCCAGGGTATGCTTTTATTGAGGTAAAATGAGCTATCGTAGGCCCACTGATGGTTTAAGATTTCATCACCCCGCCCACCCCCCGCCCCCCCCCCCCCCGCAAAAAAAAAAATGTCAATCTTCCTTTCTGCTAAACATGTTGCTTATGTGTGGAATGTTGGTTTTCTTCCTTATGGTCGGGTTTTAGGTGTGAGTTTACGATCCTGTCCCCCCCAACCCCCGCCCCCCACCCCCAAAAAAAAGGGGTTTGTTTTCCTAAGTACGTTGTTACTGTGACTGTAGTTTGAAGAAGCCCGTGATGCTGAAGATGCTATTCGTGGTCGCGATGGATATAACTTTGATGGGAATCGTTTACGTGTTAGTAACACTTTTCTAGTGTTTTGACTTTCTACCATCCATTGGTAGACTGATGCTTGTGCCTCTCCATTACCAGCTGACGTTTCTGGTTTTTCTACGTTTTTATAGGTAGAACTGGCACATGGTGGGCGAGGACACTCATCATCAATTGATCGCCATAGTAATCACAGTGCTGGGGGTGGCCGTGGTGGAGTCTCTAGGCGCTCAGAATATCGTGGTGTGTATTGCCAGCCATAAAATCTTCTGTACCTTTCTCCTTACAATGATACTTATTTTTTATCTGGACACGTTTTCCATTTCCATACAGTGATGGTCACTGGATTACCCTCTTCCGCCTCATGGCAGGATCTGAAGGTGAGGTTATACATTAATACATTATATATGTTCCATAGCTCATTATATTCCAATTGCATAACAATTATCCCTAGGTCATCTCATCTGTCCTCTCCTCTCCTCTCCTCTCCTCTTTACACACACAGGATCATATGCGCCGAGCTGGAGACGTTTGCTTCTCACAGGTGTTCCGTGATGCTAGTAGTGGTAAGTTCCATTTTGTGAATATTTTAGTATATTTCACTTGCAAGTCATCATATTTTAACCACAAAAAGGATTATATTACTTTTTTGGCATTGATTTGGTTTGTTTTGCATGTTTACATCTTTATCATGCTTATAGTGTGTAGGTCTTATACTACAAACAGTTCATTCTGAATGTTGGCTTTTTAATTGACGCATTTAGTTAATCAAAGGTTTTGAAAGGTGCGGTAGGTCTGATGCATAGGTGTCAGGTCTGGGGAAAATATTGTTTTATCACCGTTGTGGGAACTGATGTCTAGTCTATTGTGATGATTGATTTATGGAAGTGTTCTTGTCATGTGCTGATGGCCATTGAGGATATGGATGAAGAGCTGCCCCACTAGTGCAGGGTTGAGAGAGATTTATTCCGGTCCCCAACGACTGCACATTGGTTATAGGCATGCATTCATGTGGTTTGATGGTGGTTAAAAAGGTATGGCGGATGGAGTAAAGTAGGTCTGATGCATAGATATCCAAGTCGGTAAGGTGAATAGAGCTGATCCCAGTTGTGGGAACTTGTGTGCATAGTCTATAGTTATGATTGATGAATGGAAGCATTCTGGTCATTTGTTGATGACCATTTGGAATATGAACGAGGAGCAGCTTGCTATTGCAGGGTTTCTAGAGAGTTTTATATGAAATCGCCACTACTTCGGGTCAGCATAATTGTGCAGCTTGACGGGCTCTCAAAAGGTTCAGTGGAAAAAATGAAGGTAGTAAGAAAGATTGAAATGCATATTAACTAATGGGATTTGAATGCCCGAGGGGGAAGACCAAAATTCACTTGGTTCGATTCACATTTAAGGTCTGTGCCATTGTTTATTGGGGTGGTTGGGGAGGGATTATTAAATGAATGATCTGGTTTTCTTTTAGGTTTTGGGTTTTATTTGGTAGGATTGCAGGAGTTCAGGTTGATTTGCTTCAGACATTGTGTTATCTATTAATGGTTTCTAATTTCTGTTGTCAATATTTATGTCCTGAGTTCTAATTTCATATGTTTTGTAATTGTCTTTCCATTATCTCCTACTCTGCTCTGTGCTACCTGTCTGTGCCCTGCACCAGATGATGTTTTTGGATGAGATATGTATTCAAGATACCATTTATTGCTATTATCATGCTTCTGTTGGCCTGTTCTCATGGTTTTCAAAGTTCTTACCTTGATGTCAGGGGGTCTTTTTGGTTGCTCTGGTTATTTAGGTTGTGCTCGTTTAACCTAGCGTCAGTTTTGGATACAATCCAGTGGATGTTGGGATTGACGAATGCCTGTAGTGAATGATTAGCCAACCTGGGAGTTTATAGGGATTATATGTCGTGGCAGTTCGCTGTTCTAGCATGGGAGGCAAATGTTTTTCTGTTGGGGACCTTGTCATTTTACATATTTTTTTTGATATCCATGACAAATGCCTCTGAACATTGCCAATTACACAATTAAAAAAAAAAGAGGGGGGAGGAGGGGATGGGGGAGAAAAGAAGAGTGTAACAAAATACATGAAGTTAGAAATGACTGTATTCATGTGGTTCATGCTGATGTCCCAGTAGAGTTGGGGGGAATGGCGAGGGATTTTCTGAACAAATTATCCGATTGTTGATAGAGCTGAGTGTGTGGATTCTGAGTGGGACAGATAAGGCTGAGTTTGATAGAATCTTATAGATGTTCAAAGCACGACAAAATCCTTATTGATTTACAGTCAACTTCTTATAATGTAAATGATCTGATGCATTTCTTTTTCTTTTTCTGCTTATTTTTTTAACCCCCCCCCCTCTTAAGAGAGGGGGGGTTCCCACCAATTAATGGGCTAACTATTAGTCTTCTCTTATGTGCATTCAAGGACTTTTTATATGTTTCTCGTCTCTTTTGTCCTCTTTTTTTTTTTCCTATTAATAATGTGGATTTTCCCATATTTAGAGAATTCACTTGATCGGTTTCTGATTTTCTTTTTGGGTGATCATTTTCCAGGCACCACTGGAGTCGTGGATTATACCAACCACGATGACATGAAATATGCAGTAAGTTGATTTTCTGTATAATGATTTATTATTGATCATTGGAAAATTATATCTCTGGGATTTCTTATGATAGTTGTTCATGATATTGTATGTTTTATACCATTGTGAGAATGCAGTTGATACCATGATGGAATGTTGGTTTAGTAACTATTTTGATGCCTTCAATATTGCAAATTTGCATTACAGTTGTCCCACATTAAATTTAATGCTTTGCTTAAATGGTAGACGTTAGTTGGCAAGTCATTTGATCTTTGTTTTTCACTGTCTTCTCGTATTGGTTCCAAAAAAGAACAAGTCAATTGATTAGATAATTCATTGGTAGGAGTTGTTTCCATTGTACTTGAGGTGGAATTTGTTGTTTCTGTTAATTTTTTTCCTCCATCAGTTTTTCTGGGATAAAATTTTTTCTGCTTGACATGTTCTTGGTCTTATTGGAAAGGTGACGTATAATTTCCTCTCTTTTTTTAGAATGCCTTATAGTTTATATTATTTTTCATTGGTTTCTCATTTTATTATACACAGTTTTTAAGGTGCTGCTAAGGCGTCGCCTTACCAGCGCCTTGGCGCTGATGCGATCTAGAGATGGTAAGGCAGTGCTCCGCCTTATGTGAAGTGGCGCCTTATGGGGGGTTTTTTTTTTAAACACATTTTAAAATTACTTGATAAAGATTCCAAATATAGATTTTTTACTGGTAGGTGTATGGTTTTGTTAGCACTTGAGATGTATGGGATCAGTTTTACTCCACAAAAAAAAACCAAAACAAACAACACAGAAACACGATTCACAAACAGGGTTTGGATTTTGTCAAGGGTTTTAAGAAAGGGCTTTGAGAAGGAATCAATGAACAAGGAAGAACCACTGATCCAGGCGACCATATTGCTCCGGCAGCGGTGAGTTTCATTCTTCTTTGACAGAAGTAGAAATATAGTGGATGACCTTAGGGCTTAGGCACTCATTTTGGCATCATAGAGGTAAGTATAATAAATATTTGTATTTTTTATGTCTTCTTTTCTTTATATTTATAATTTTGTTTCATAATTATGTATTTATATTATATGTTAATATGTTATGATGATTGATGATTGATGAAGATGAACTTAGTTTATTCACTTTATTGATTTGTTTTCTTGATGAATATCTTACGTTGGTATGAATATGAACCTTTAATATTTAGTTAACATATGAGTAATAGGATTCAATTAGGATTTGAGCCAAATAGATTGGTTTTATAAAAAAAATTACATAGGAACGCTTTAGTCGATAAGGCGACGCTTTATGCCCGCCTTATCGCTAAGGAGCTCCGAAAGACCCTCAAACGCCTCTGTCACCTTACCGCTTTAAAAACTATGATTATACACATTTTAAGAAGTTGATTTATTATTATTTTTTGTTGCATTTTATTGTGTGCTTTCATGTAAAATATTGTGGATCAAGGAAGCTAGCAAAATCCCGACTTTTGATAGATATATGGCTTTTAACTCATGTCATCTTCATACTCATATTTTTTCTTCCTTCCTTCCCTCGTAAGTGCATCAGTGAGTTTCCTCTGGTTGCCAAATCTGATGGTGTTTGACTTGTTATTTTCATTTGTCATAATCTTTGTTTCTCCATTTCCCATCCATACTTAAAAGACAGATCATTATGCATACTTCTCCCTCCCTTTGTAAATTTCTTTCAGAGGTTATGTATAGATGGAACCAGGTGAGATGTCAGTTCGTTCTCAGATTTCCCTTTCTCAGTTACTGATTGAAGAGGACACAACTCATAATAATTGCCTGCACCCATATTCCTAACTTATTGTGTCTGTATCTTGAGCAAAGAAATCCTGTTGTAATATGACCGTTGATTCAACCTTTAGAAACTTCCATACATAGACTACATTTCTTGCCAGCTCTACTTAATGTTATTGTGGCATTGAGGGAAGCATGAAAGATAATAGAGAAGAGGGACGAACATTGAGGGAAGGTCAGGTTAGATCCGGTGGCCTGATTGATCTGTGGTTGGATTCCATCTCTGATTTTCAGATTCACAGACATGGACTTGGCACGGTGGAGACATGATATCCCAGTGTTGAATATGAAGTCTGGATTATGGTAAAAAGTGGTTCCATGATCACTTTTTGCCATCTTCCATTCTCCCTTGGTAACCTTCCCTCCCATCATTGATTGAACAGAGCATTGGAAACTAAGAGCATGGAGTAGGCAGTGTAACTGCTTGATATGTCCAAACTAACTTGTTCATAAAATCTGGGAATGTAGAGGGGCATGAAAAATATAAGATTGGGGTGAGGCAACTTTCGTTGCTAGGACTTGATGCATGTTTATTTTTCTTAAATTCTTCCAATGTATTTAACTATGATAATATGCTATGACTGTTATTAGTTACTGACTCTTTCCCCCCAATTCTCTTCAGATCAGGAAACTTGATGACTCTGAGTTTCGAAATGCTTTTTCACGGTCATATATACGGGTATGAATTGTTTAACTTATCACTTTGGAACCTTTTTTTTTTTTTTTTGGCATTCTTGGCATTACTATTCTGTTCATCTCCTGTAGGTGAAAGCATACGACTCAAGACGGAGCCTTTCTAGGAGCCGGAGTCGTAGTCGTTCTTACTCGAAAAGTCCTAGCCGCAGTCGCAGCAAGAGTCGAAGCCGGAGCCAAAGGTTTGCCTTATTCGTGTTTTGGTATTTTAGGCTAGAGCTTCATTGAAATGGTTTTGGTTATCTAACCAAGGAGTAATGTATATTCAGCAAGTCTCCTCCAAAGGCCAAATCTTCACGCCGTTCTCCATCTAAATCCCGTTCGAGATCTGTTTCTTCCCGTTCTCGTTCGGGGTCAAGGCCACGCTCTGCATCAAGGTATGCCTGCCTTCATATATGTTAGGCTCATGTAACACATATGTATGCATTTATTTAGTTTTATCTCTTATCATTTAAAATATTTTCATTGTTAAACCTATTTGATGCATCTACCTGCTTATTGTTCCAAATTGTATTAAACACAGGTTATGACTTCAGCCTTGGACTGCTTTGGTTTTGGTTTTGTCTTAGTATGTTTTTGAAGTCTCATGGTATTGTCTTGGGCAGTCTGTTGCAGTATGGCATTAGTGGATGGAAAAAAAAAAAAAAAAGAGGATTTGTCATCATTAATTACTCGAAAGTTTTCTAATCTCCCCCAAAGGAATCAGACAATCACTTCTCTTCCTGAAAATGAGCACTGTTACATTTCAGTATCTATTAAGTTCTAAGCAGCATGTTGAAATAATGTTGGTTCGCCCCAGAAATACATTTTTGAGTGATAAAACTGTACTGTTTTCTGTTTGGTTCTCAGTAACTTTAATATATTATTAAAAAAAAAAAATGTAATGCATTGGGTCATGACGTCATGTAACGCATTTTATTAGGAAATAGGAAGTTCTTATAAAGGACCATTCCTTGTAGAACATGACAATTCTTTTATTTTGTGATGCAACATTTCTGGGACATATTGGTTCACATGGTATGAAGTCTTAGGTGTGCTCAATTGTCCAGGTGACACTGGTGGACGGCTTTCCATGATATCCCTCTGTTCTTACTTTGTCCTTTGCCCTTTTTTTTTTTTTTTTTACTGTTCCGTGTACTTTGCTCCTCATAATAATTAATTTATTCAACATGGATGGGGGTTTTTGAGAAAGGGAAAACTAGGTCTCGCAATTATCATCCTTGTTTATGAAGGTTGCCTTTTTTTTTTTCTAGATATGGCTTTATGCGGCGATTTGGGGATGCATATTAGGAAACATGATGGGATATGATGCAAATGCCTGCAACTCATTTGGTTGTGGAGGTATGCTGTTTCATAGGGGAGCAGCTTTATAAACCTTAATGATATATTAATTCTTATGCATGATGCATAGTGTTTGCACATGGGAGCTAGAGAGGGACAAAGAGGATGGGGGTTGATACTAAAGCTGGATTACTGTCTCTAAGTGCTATTGGGATGCCGCACCGATCGGTGGTAGAAACAAATTCAAAATTCACTTTCCTCGTCCAACATCACGACGCCTATAGGAGTTGCGCCCAGGATTTATGGATTTTGGTGGTACTCAAGGGAAAAAAGTTCTTCCCTTATCCTCTAATATCTTAATAGCTTGAAGTAACTATTGTTTTGCTTTTATTTATTTCTCAATTTTTTTTTTAATCTGATCATCTAGGTTTATAGTGACCTGCTGGGTGAGGTTCCTTTTGTATTTTTGGCTGGGAATTGAATCTCTAATGCTATCTGTTGAGTTCTGCTAAAAGTTTTATTGGTTGTTTTGCCATTTTGAATATGGTAACTCTGACGTGGAAGAGGCGTCAAGGCTTTTGGGTCAAAGGTGTTTACGGAACGTTGTGGATATTGAAATGGGTTGTTTCTGGAACTTTTGCAGATCACGATCAAGATCCAAATCTCCATTTCCATCTGTAAGTGAAACCTTCTGCAGACCTTAAAATAGTGTAATTGCTTTCTTTTATTGCCTCTCTATACTGAGATCAGCAATGTGCAGCCTCCTCGCCCCAAGCGTGTGAGTAAAAGTAAAAGCCCAAAGGGCCGAAGTCCTAGCAGGAGCCAGAGCCCCAGTCGGAGCAGAAGCTTATCGCGTTCTCGTTCTCCTGTATAGTACTTATCAAGTTGTTTTTTGATTCAGTCTGAATTAATCAATGTCTTGTAGGTTCTGATAGCAGCTGTGGTTGACAGGTAAGATCTGATCGCAAGTGATACGTTGATGATGATGCGATAGGATGTTGCTGAGGATGACATTTCATATGCTCTGCCTAGATGATCTATGTGAACAGTGGGAAACAGGAAAGGACCGATTTAGACTTTTTAAAATTTGTTGTTTAGATGAATTTTTTTGCGTGTATTAGAATGTTGATTTGTTGTGTTCAATTATTCATTATTAACATGGACAAGTTTGACCTATTTGACAATCTTTTTTTTTTTTTTTCATTGGGGAGTCTAAATGTGAGCTCCTGTTGGGATTGTCCAGAGGTACTCAAGTCATCATCTCCTTCAATGGTTATGGGGAAAGGTTTCTAATTTCGGGTATCAGATAGTAGACCGATTCCGGTACGGTCTCGATTGGTCAAAACCGGACAGATTTACCCGTTTTTGAAAAAAGAATTGATTTTATTACTTTAAAACCCTTGGATCGTAGTAGTATATTTAAGTTCATTTTAAAACCAACAATATTCACCATTTTCACCGCATGAGCTGTGAAGCAATTCCCTCTGCTCCCTGTTTTTAGACTTAAACTGGCTCGATTGATAAACGTGTTGGGTTTAAGCTTGACACATTTATAAATAGGTAATGCACGGTGCAACCTTTTAGACCGGTTTGACATATTTACAAGCTCGATTTGAATTGATTCATTTAAGTCCGACCTAGTCTGACCTTTTTAATATATTTTTTTTTTATTTAGTTCTAATGGTATGTGATATGTACAATTGCGATGGTGGTGATTGTTATATAAACATTTATCTTTTTTATGCATAGTTTAATTGATTTGAACTTACTAAGGGTTATGTAGGTATAGTTTATTTGATTTGAGTTTCGTGGGTTAAAGATCAAGTACTTTAGTAATTTAGTTACTTTGCGCATCTTTGGCTTAATTCATTTTACTTATGGGATTTTTTTTTTTACTATATCCATCTTTGCCTCAATTTTTTAGTATTCTTCTTCAAGCACATTTAAGAGACCAATTTTAAAGAGGATCCGTTTAAAGTTAAATAGGTCTATGGTCTGGTTAAGGCCCGTTTACGGCAGTTCAATTAAAGCCAAAGACCGATTGGCCCGATTATGAACCGTATCATATCCTCCAAAGTTAGGCCCGTTTACTCAAACGGACGATCACGGTGCAAGATTTCCAAGTGGTCAAGCTCAATTAGGGCCAATCAAGATCGGTTTGGCCCGACTGATTGATACCCCTAGTTGGGTGTATCTCTCCTTTTATTATCCGGAAAGTTTGGTCCAAGTGCCAAAACACCGAGTGAGGAGATTCTCTTTTCATCTTACGTGTGGGAAAAACTTGGTCCAATTAGGATTATATTAGTTGAAGGTAAAAAAAATTTTAGATCCGTACAAAAATAAATGTTTATATGGGAAAATAAGTGCATGGCGTGAGACTGAAGGAATTGCATGCCTTCTCACATAATGTTCCATGGAGCCTACATTGACATACATTCCTTTTCTCATCAATAAATATGTGGGTATTCGGTTTGTATATGATTGATAATTTGATTCAATTTATTCGATTCACTTCTTGATTTGTACAAGACTTGAGAATGTCTGTTCCAGAACTCGTGATTCAGCCTTTTGGGGTTTAGCATGCTTTAGGGGGCACATGTGGCATCAATAGCGGGGTGCCAATGGAATTTTTTACCTCTCCTATTAGTGGGGCCTATGCAATTAGCATCAAATTAGCCATCCAATGGCTGGGAGGACTTGGATATGCATCCCAACACATGGGCACACATCGCCAACTCCGTCCAACCGTTGTATGGTTAATTGGAATGCCCAATAATTGGAGAGGGATTTTTTCCGTGCACATGAGTGTCAAACAGGGGAGGGCTGTCATTTAGCCCCTTTTGTGTATGGGCATAGGGGTTGTGTGATTAGGGATCATTCTTTTCCCCATTTAGTTAATGGTAAAAGTTTTTTTGACCAACATCAAGATAAATGCTTGAGAAAAAAACATTATTGCCAAGTTGCGTGCACCCTACACAAATGCACGAGCCAATGAGACGGGGCCAAGGCATTGGTCACAGAAAGTAGGGTGGTCATTTCGCCCTCCTTGTGAGACAGCACAGGCAGGCAACAACCCTTCACCCTAAATGTTTATAGGGTGAGGGGTCACAACTAGGTTGCGTGGTCTCTGCACCAACACAGGGGCCAATGAGAAGTCGTGTAGGAGAATCAACACGGTGGAGATTTTTTCATTTCATTAGGTTGGGCCATCTTTTTCCCCATATTTGTTTGGGCATAGGCGTCATTCTTTTTCCTTTCTTTATATGGAAAAAAAAGACACAACATGAGAATGTGGAGGAATCTACACACCTTCTCACATGATGATTCTCTCTCTTCAATAAATATGTAGGCCTCCCATAATTAGACTATTTGTCACCCCGCCAAGGTTTGAGAACTCAGTATTAGAAATAGGATCAGTGAAGGCTGATATCGATCCAAATCGGCCAAGATTAGATAAAAATACCCTTACTTTCAATTAAAATATATCTTTTAAATTATTTTATCCTTCATTCACATCGATTCATCAATACAATATCAATTAAGACCAATTCCAATCCAATCCAACCAATCCTAACTGATTCGACTTGATTCCTCAAACCATGCTCCCCTCCCTCTCTTTGATAGAATTTCCCATTTGGCGTTGTTGGAACATCTTCCCATTCTTATATACAGGCTTTGAGCTCCAAATTTCTCATTATCACCAAGAAGAAAAAAGTTCGAAGGTGTGCAAAAGAAGAAAGAAGAGTTGTCATTTTCCAATAATCTCTCACTTGCTGCATATGGGGTAGAGGGTATGAGAGGAGCCAAAAGGTGATAGTAATTATTCCTCCAAATGTGAACTGTTCCTCCAAATGTGAACCTCCGAAGCTGCTGAAAAAGGAATAGCACTTCATCAAGCTTTTTATGATACTCTCTCAGAAAAGTGAAAACATTCAAATACATAGGTACAACCCTCAACAACTAATATGGGAAATCACGAGAAGCACGAGAGTAGAAGGAGAATTGATGGCACCTTAGGGTTGTAAAAACAATATCAATTAACAAAAGCCATCATCTAGTCAATTCCAATAGTTTATTTATAACCCTAGTCATTTTAATCAGGATCCAGCTTCTCTCTTGAGCAGTGATGGTGATTGACACATATTTGAACAATGATTAAACGGTTGTGTTTCTATCGACCAGAATAGAGGCGTTTTAGATCACTGTTTGGACATGTGTTGATCACCCAAATAATTATGGGCAAGACTTGGGCGATCACCGCTCAAAAGAGGATCCCGACCCAAGTTTGTAATATGAATCATGTGAGAACTTATAGGTAGGCTTGTGATATGAATCATGTGAGAACTTAATCTCATAAATCAATCAACATTTACTATAGCCCACTTTGAATTAAGTAGCTCTTTTCAAGCAGTTGTAATTCGCTTGAGGGTCTCTACCTTGACAATAAGTTGTTATTTCTAATGACTTCACTTTAGCATTAAATCGCCTCTGCTATACTTAAATTAAATCAAAAATCGATTACTTTAATACCATAAAAATAAATATTGAGAGAATTTAATCTCATAAATTAGTTTATAAAATAAAAGAATTAAGAATTAAGGATCATATTAACCCACATCAAATTCCTTTTCTTAATCAATGTAGCATTAACCCCTAATAACTAATATGAGATGATTCATGAGTAAGAATATATAAAAAAAAAAAAAAGAGGAATGAAAAGGTGCAACAGTGCATGCATAAATGCCACGTTGCCACCCAACTCAATACGCTTAGAAAAAATTTACTTAAACAAAAGATACGTGTAGAAAAATCTTTGGCCTAAAATTAAAGCAGTGTATGGGCTCCAGCCACTCCACTCACCTTCTCATCACTTGGCAAATGGCGCAGGATTGATTATAAAAATGAGTTCACTCTGCCTGGTTTGCTCACAGAGAGAGAGAGAGAGGAGGAGGAGAGATTTTGTGTGTAGAGAGAGAAATGAAGAGGATGGGTTGTAATGCTTATTGTGTGTTGATACTGGTATTACATGTTGTAGCACTAAAGGGTTCGCCGGCGTTGGTCCAAGCTGCCGCCGGTGATTTTAGCAGAGACGACTTCCCACCACCACCTCGCTTTGTTTTCGGTGCTGGAACTTCTGCTTATCAGGTGTGTAATATGTTGCTCTTCTTTTTCATTAAAAAATAAATGGTGTTCTTTCTTACCTTAAAAAAAAGAAACCATTAAAATATTATTATTTAAAAAGGATCGCCATCCCTAATTTGTCTTCTTTACAGTTCTTAATAGGTACTGTAACTCCAAAAATTTCATGAATAATTTTTTGGATTCTCTGCCATGCTTTTCTTTTTCATCACCCATGTAAGGAGCTTGATTAAATGGACTCAAAGGCTATATGATGAAAATGAAAAATTGGAGTTAAATAGTGACAATTTACATGAAAAGAATCAAAAACCTCTTAAGATTCACTATTGAAAAAAGGGGGGAAATTGTAAATTCTATGAAACACTTTTTTTCTATGAAATTTTGAAGGTTGAAGGAGCAGCATTCGAGGATGGAAGGAGTCCTAGCATCTGGGATACCTTTGCTCACTCTGGTAAGTATTCCCTTTTCCTAATTACTTGGGAATTAGTCATTCCTTTTAATTAAAGGTTTTGAATACTGGTATCCAGTCTGCTCCTTGCATATATTACACAGGGCATTAGTGGTGTTTTCCTGAATTTAAAAACTTTTATGTGAATCTGAGACTCAGAATGATTAGAATGGTAAATCAAATTTTATTTTTACTCCCCTGATAAATAAAGTACAAAGAGGTGCATTAGTTGTAAAATACACTAATTTAGCTTCTTTTTTTTCACCAGCATATAAGATTTCCTGTGGCATAGCTAGCCTAATTGGAGCTCACAATTTTAGTCACTGGTGACTTACAGAGGATGGGTATGTAGTATGTTACTACACAAATATCGTGAGAATACTGTTGGATCATGGTTCGAAATTTCCACCGATATGTCAAAGTTTAGGCAAAATATTTTGGTATGACTACCAAAATTAAATGTTGGCAAAATAGAACTGAAACATCTTGGTTGCCAGAGGAAAAGAAAGCAAAAGCATGTGGTTCGGACATTTTTCTTTTCATATTGAAGACAAAGGGTTCAATTTTCGTAAGGAACAGATACTCATTCCCAGCCGGCAGTATCTTAAATTACGAAGACTGCCCCGTCACAAAGCTTATCCAGGAGATTTTTTTTTGTATTTGCATTCGCGCTCTTTGGGAAAAGCCATTTTGTTTGATATTTAGAATTGATTGGTTGTTCCTATGCCTGATTGGAGGGCAAGGATCCATGTAGCCAGCCCTATTTAGTTGTGATTTTCCTAACTTGTTGGTGTTATGTTTTTTTCATTTTACTTTCACTTTTCCTATTTTGTTTCTACATGTATCTTTTTTGCTGACCCCATTAAGTTGGGATAAGGCTGAGTTTGTTGTTGTTGTTGTTAGCTGGTTATCTCTATGCCCAAGAAATGGTTTTGGAGGCTTTATGATCGGAGAAAGGGAAAGGGTGTGGTTGGTGTGTCACTAGGTCAATGGGGGAACCCTAGGAAGGGGTGTGGGATGACCTGCTGACTTCACATCAGAAATTGCCAACATGAACCCAAATGAAATTTTCAAAATGACTGGAAAAATTACAAGCCGAAATTTCCAAAATTTTCAAAATTTACCAAAATATTTAGGTTTCGACAGGTGTTGAAATCCCACCAAAATATGAAATTTTGACCTTGATTGGGATAGCATGCTACTAAACAGAAAAGACTAATGTACATCCACAACGGCATTAGTTGTATGAGCTTAGCTGTACATTGTCCTTTCCACATTTTACATTCACTCTTGAAAGTTGTTCTGCTTTTGGTGGTATGTTACTGTTGGTGGTGCATAAGTTTTTCGCATCTTTTGTTTATTAACTTCCTGTGAGAACATAGTTAATAGTATCTGTTGGCTCAATAATTTCAGGAAGACTTGGTGACGACAATGGGGACATAGCCTGCGACATGTATCACAAATATAAGGTGTAATTCAGCTTCTTAATCCTGTATTCTTTATTATTTTCCTACTTAAGAGGGCACAGATTTGCTACACTGCAAAATTGAATTGATTCTGCTAGTTTTTTTCTGGATCGTATGATCAAGGTTCTCTTGTTCTTCGTGTCTCACAGGAAGATGTTCAACTGATGGTAAATACAGGCTTAGAAGCTTATCGATTCTCCATCTCATGGTCTAGGGTTCTACCAAGTATGATGCTCTAAACAAACACTACATTGTCACAGTGTTACCATCGAAAATGAGATTAATTTGTCAATTTTATTGTTGTGACTTTTTTCCTCTCGCCAACTTGTCAGATGGAAGAGGACCTGTTAATCCAAAGGGAGTACACTACTATAACAGCCTCATCAATGAACTGCTTAGCCATGGTAAGAAAAAATGTGTTTATAAGGGTAAATACTAGATATTATGCTCATGTTTTGACCCTGTATACCCGCAAAATTGCTTATGTTTCTTATATTTTCTTGATGGAATAGGAATTCAACCACATGTTACACTGTTCCATTATGATATCCCTCAAGCACTTGAGGACGAGTATGGAGGATGGCTTAGCCCAAAGATTGTGTAGATCTCTAACTCATTCTCTCTTCTCCAATGTATATCCTACATTTTCTTGACACCTTAAGAATTAAGGACCATGTTGATGAGTGTTCCAAGGGCACTGATTTACAGTGCTAGACATATTGGGCATCATTTTCATGGTTGAATGGAAATATTTTCATTACAATGTGATGGAATTAGTTAAATTGATGCTTATATGAGTGCATCAAATGCATTTTAACTAGCATGTGTAGATCACTCATTGTGTGACCCTAAGATATCCTATATTACAGTGACCACTATGGAACACATTGCCCAGCAAAGCAGAGTCGGTACACACTTGTAACACCGATTTGGTCACCATTAAAATGGTGATAATAATGTTAATGTATTTATGGATGTAGGAAAGATTTCACAACATTTGCAGATGTGTGCTTCAGAGAATTTGGTGATAGAGTTTCACATTGGACTACTATGAATGAGGCAAACGTGTTTGTCATGGGAGGGTATGACACAGGTGCGTTCCCACCAGGCCGTTGCTCCTCCCCGTTTGGTAAAAATTGTACAAGAGGCAGCTCAACAACGGAGCCTTACATTGCCACGCACAATATCTTGCTGTCTCATGCATCAGCCGCAAGGTTGTACAAGGAGAAGTACCAGGTACCAACTTGGCATCTTCAATGTGGTTTCAACAATGGCCCTGGTCAATAATGTTTATATGATGATTTGTTTGGAGGGAGGAGTTATAGACCTGTTGATATTACCTTATGGAATCTGCACTTAGGAGTTAAATTAACACAGATGGGTGATACAGGCCAAGCAGCATGGACTTATAGGTCTCGATATCTTAGCCTATGGGTTGGTTCCTTTAACAAATTCATCAGAAGATGAGAAAGCAGCTGAAAGGGTCCATGACTTCTTTCATGGTTGGTAAGTCTCTAATTCCTGCAGACATATTAAGTTGTGTCACATTATTCACCAAGACTTGTCTAATTGCAGGTTCCTGAACCCTTTAGTGTTCGGTGACTATCCTGAATCTATGAAAAAAAGCGTTGGCCCAAGGCTCCCTTCTTTCACCCCACTCCAATCAAAACTAGTGAAAGGCTCATGTGACTTCTTTGGACTGAACCATTACAGAACAATGTACATCAAAGATGATCCCGACAGTCTCAATACGAATACAAGAGATTACTTGGGAGACATGGCTGCAAATATGTTATGTATGTAGATTTATTTAATCCCTTGCTCACATTGGAATCAGTCATTGAAGTTAATTGAATCCATGGAACTTACTTGATGCTTTAATTTGCTGCAGCTAAGCAGGGACAGGTACCAGTTGGTGAGGTAATAATGCAAAACAAATAAGAGTTGTATGAAGTTGTTTAATTTATTTTATAGAGCCTATATTTTACTAAGATAAGCTAAATGTGTGTGGATTCAGTTTCCTATTGATCCTGCTGGTCTGCAAATTGTGTTGGAGAATTTCAAGGAAGTTTATGGCAACTTACCTGTCTTCATTTATGAAAATGGTACCTCTTCTCTACCTTTGATTTATATGCAGAAAAACTTTCTTTCTCCTACCAATGTAGCATCAGAACCATGGTTTCAAGTATCTGTATAGCCGATACCGATACCGATACCTATACCTATACCTAACCGATCCAGATCGGTTGCCCATATCGTTTCAGGGGTAAAACAGTAAAAAATGTATTTTATTTGGAAAAAGCAAGGGCAAAAGTGACCGATACGCACTAATCCTTACGAATAACAATCTGAGACTCATACCCTAAATCCTTGATCAGAACAGTTGTTTATCCACTCACATCAATAGGTTGCCTCTTAATTCACTAATATACTTTTCATATGCCCATCATCTATTGATTTCTTTTACAGTCTTGTTTAATCCCTCTCCTCTTCCCTTCCCTCTCTCCACCTCCCAATAAAAATGAACAAAATGAAAGCCTCATCACTTTATGTTGATATGCCTTCATGATGTGGCATGCTCATAATGTCTGCAGGCCAAATGACAAACCACAATGCTTCATTGGATGCTATATTGAATGACACATCCAGAGTGGCATATTTGGAAGCTTTCATGGGAAGTTTGCTCCAGGCCATTAGGTATTGTATAATTCTATTTTTTTGGGTAAAATGATATTGAGAGTAGGGTTTTTTGTTTCTACTTATACTTACTGTCATTTGTTTAATGTTTTTTTCTTATGTTAAATGACAGAAATGGGTCGAATGTCAAAGGGTATTTTGTTTGGTCCTTCATGGATCTGTTTGAATTATTTGATGGCCTCAAAGCCACTTTTGGCCTCTATTACGTAGATTTTGAAGATCCAGATTTGAAGAGATATGCTAGGTTCTCTGCACACTGGTACTCCAGCTTTCTCAAGAGGAGAAGGATCAACCAGTACCTATGGGATCATTAAAGCACTCTTTAGCTTCTTGTTACTTTCTTTTCGCTTTTACTTTTCCTATTGTCTCCTTGCACAGATCCATGTACGATGTAGAATCGACCCCATTAAGTTGGAACCAGGCTTTGTTGTTGTTTGCATGGGTGTTGGGATTGATTCTCCTTGTAGACCCAATGGAATGGTCAATGCTCTCTGATCTTACATTCTTAATTGTGTGTGTGTGTGTGTGTGTGTGTGTGTGTGTCAAGTAAGTAAATTGATTGGTTCCAGTTGTTGAAAGATATCCACCCTACATCTAATATTATCATAACTAGCATGTCTAGTTAAGAGATTTGCACTAATATTAACATTCCTTAAAATCTTAATGATCGAAAAAGATTTAAATTTTTCAACAGATTACTTGGATCCAAAAGACCACTGCCACTGATTCTTTCCTGAGTTTTGATCCAATCCACCAACTGTAGTTGGTGCTGATCCAGCTAAGGTGCAAGCCATTGTGAATCTATGTTGTCATCTCGAAATCTAAAAAAATTGTGTGGTTTGCTGCCCCGGCTCTAGCCTTTGATCTCAAAAGCTAGAACTCGATGTCAATCCTTTTCCCGTTAGTAAAGCAAGGAAATCTTACTGGCAGTAGCGGTTGTGGTTGTACCTTTGACCTACATGGCGCCGTTTCTTTTGATCATCGCATGATGAATAGTGTTGATTGGTCATCCAAGGACAAATGGGCATCCGCAGCAGATCAAGCAGACAAAGAAAGCCTTTCTTCTAGGCTAGGGTGGGGGAATAGAAGTTCCAAAAGACCCTTAGTCCTTATACAAAGGGGGGCTCAATGCCCGGGGTGCCCCTCCCCGGTCTTAGGAACTCGAATGCCCTCGTTGCATTAAAGGTTCAAAAAAAAACTCCCCCTTTGATTCAGGAGGGTAGCCTTTTTCTGTCCTATAGCCCCCGGCAGGCAGTAACCATAGGAGCGCTGTATGATGCTTTCGAGTACCCCTCCTTTCCTGAAATGTATCAGCAGCTACAGGCGCTTGCTGGTTTTCCACTGCTGTTGGAGCCGGCTCTTCATCCACCATCAGTCTTGCTTTGCTCTTGCTTATTCGAAGATGGTTTGGGCTTCGGCTTCAGCTGAAGCTACTCCTTATGCTGAACCACAATCACATATAACCACAATTTTATCAGAATAATCAGTGACAATTGCACTCCAAACTGTTTTTGTAGCTACTAGGTTTCAAAAATCAGGATTGGATAGGCTGGATCAGACCTGATTCTCTGGCTGATCGGACTTGGTTGATCCCTTCCAAAAACTAGGGTTAGGGCATATTTGGGCCAATTCTTACTGATTCCTCATGGATCCTGTTGGTCAGGAGCCCAACCGATCAGATGCCGATTTGGGTTTCTAAAACTTGCGTAGCTACCATCAGTGACAGTCGTTGTAATTCTTTACATCACTTAATTGCTCTTCAGCTTGTTATGGTTCCCTATAAGTTCATCCAACATATATGCTCCAAAATAGCATGTTCAAACTTGTTGATGAGTTGGAAATTTGGAATTGGGTATTATTCATATTTTCAAAGGATTTTTTATGCCCACATCATAGTGTTCCAAAACCCATTTATAGATATTATTTATTAGAGCCTTATTGTAAAACATTCTTGAAAATCAAATCATTTGTTGCTTGCCATAGAAAATATGCAGTTATTGAACCGCAAACAATTATTCTTTCATAGTCGTTTCATTTTTATTAAGGTAGGTTAAGGACATATTGCAACAATGGTTTACAAGTGAATCAACAAATATGTTTGGTTCAAGGCCACTGGTCCTTCAACTCATATTCTCTTAGAAAAAGGACATGAAGATAACAGATTATATGTTGTCTAAGCAGATTCTCCACAAAAAGGGCATCTAGATGACTTATAGGGTATAGGGTTTCTTAGGGACATTTTTCTACATCTTTTTTTTTTTTTTTTTTGGTCTTATTTTAGGTTAAGTTATTACAAAAAAAAATTCCAAGATAATTTTAAAAGTGACTTACTACTAATTTGTACTCAAGAGCAACTACTGTCTTGTGCGTTTTTATCCAGTACACATGAAATGATAGGATTTTACAAGTGTCATATTAAAAAGGAGAAAAAACAAGGTTATTTCTTTTTTCACCAAATTTGGTTACAACTATATTCATAAGAACACTTTAAACTTTGGGTTTAAAGTTGTTGATAATGAATCTGAAAATTAATTAACTTGTTCTTTCGGTAGTTGGAAATAACATGTTATAGTTGAAAGATGATTGATCTAGACAATAGATAGAACCAATTATTTTCAAAACTTGAAATCACAAGATTAATCAATGTGATCTTAGGGAAAAGAAAACATGCACCACCCTTGTGCAGATTCCAATATATCCCTCTCGCATAATATATAATGGGTTCTACACTAACACACACATTCTCCATATCCTCATTGGTGTAATTCGCATATTTCATCTTATGGGAAACCCTCTCCTACAATCTTATTAACTATCCAAGCAAGAAAGACTGTTCATTACTCTATAAAAGAAAAAAATGTTCATTAGGTTGATGGCTAATGATGTTAGATGCTCTACTATCATCATCCAATTCATTGACATTGCCAATACCAGGGTCTCTAGTTTGTGTTTGTGGTCATGAGTCCATCCAAACACTGGAATCCATGGGGTCCAAAACATTGATTCTCTTTCCATCACCCACCTTCCAACATCAGCATTGATTTGAATTTAACAAGGAAAAGACTTCTCCATATCCAAGTGGCTGAGGATGTTTCCTTTTGCCACAAGAAATGAGGTGTCTCTAAAGTATCTTGCTTTAAGCAATCTAAAGTTCTGAACCCACAGGGCAAAGGCTCATTAATTATCCTCCACCATTGTTTGATTAGCAAAGCTAGATTATGTAAGTAGTTTTACCTAAAACCAGGCCCAGTGCTCTGAATTGGATAGAAAGGTTGTAAAAATAGGAATCCAGATCTGAATTGGGTCTAATCAATTCCATTCTAGATTGACTGGAATCTGTAAAGAATTTGCCGTGAATTGCCCTAACCCTAGATATCAGATATCAGATCAGCTGGAATCGGAATAAGCTTTGGCCGATTCTGATTTTTAATTCCATTATAGAGCCAAGTTTATTGGAGATTCTCTACAGATTAAAGAGTATGATATAAATCAAAATCATTCAATCCAAAAGAAAGAAATAAATAAATAAATCATTTGGGAGACTTGGATTAGGGATTTAGGTAGGGAGAAAATCGCCTGGTCAATGTGGATTTAGGGATTTGGGTATGATCGCTGCCCATATGCTCAAGAGACTAGTTTCAGAGAGGCGGAATTCTTCGTCTACCATATGCAGGTGAGATAATCTTCTGAAACCCGAAGCATTTTCCTTCCAGAATCGATTGCAATGCTATGGCGAGTTCCCATCCACACTAATTTTCCAGAACTTAGTTCATGGAAGATGTTTCATGGCTTCGTTCTTAGGTGGCGGAGGGAACGAGTTCCCAATCTCTCTCTCTCTCTCTCTCTCTCTCTCTCTCTCTCTCTCTCTCAACATTTTTAGTATTTCTACCCATGGTTTAAAGTATCTCCGATACCGATACGATACCCTTCAATACGTATCTTAAATTTAGTCAGTCGATACGATATATTGAATTTTTTAAATCATTTCATATCGATATATATCCCACAATATTGACCGATATGCATTAATACACCATTAATACACATCGATACGATACGACATGCCTCGATACGACTCTATGAAAAATATAAAATTGAGGTAAAATGTACGTTTCTGTATGTATTGGTACGTATTGGTGAGTATTGGTATGTATCGATTAGTACGTATCGGTATATATCAGCATGTATCGGTGAGTATTGATATATATATCGGTACGTATCGATGAGTATCGATACGTATCGGCGCTACGGTCATATAATGGCCAATATGGGTAATTTTTCAGAAAAAAACGATTTTTTGAAGGGTTTTTGTTCCAAAGTTGTTGTCAGCCTTATTTCTCTCTAACTAAAGTGGAAATCAATGTTGGGAACAAGGATTTTACATTTATGGGACAACTACAGACCTTGAATTCTTAGTACAATACCCTTAATTTAGTGTTTATGCATAATACATGTTACCAATAGCTTTTTTTAACAAATTCTTTATGCAAAAGTGTTTAAAAAAATGTTTCCTATCCATTTATGTGTGTATCTTTAGCGTATCTTAATGTATCTCCGATACGATACGATACCCTCCGATACGTATCTTAATTTTGACCTACCGATATGGCGACCGATACCGATACTTTAATCCTTGCGTTCTACCCAAAAAACACAAAAAACCATCTTAGTACTTCTACCAAAAAAAAAACCATTTTAAGTACAGGCCAGGGGTTTGAAAATCGGTGAATCGGATTGAGAATCAGTTTTCTACTGTTTCGAATCGGAATATTCACACCAAGACTCATATGAGTAGGTTTTCAGATCAAATGGCCGATTATTGGGCTTTTTGGGACCGAGTTTAGCCGATTCCAATCCTATTTGAATTGAAATCGGCATCAGCAGAGATCAATTATAAGTCTGCGTTTTTTTTAATTGAAAAGGTTCTTATTTAAAAGGTTCAATCATATTGGTTCTTATTTAAAAGGTTCGATTTAGTTTGGTAAACATTTTCAATTAAACTTGACACCCTCACCGCGTCACTTGTGATGTAAAGTCTAGACATCATTCATGTTGGTTTTTGATATATATAAGGTCTGAAGAAAGTTTATCTGATCATGACCCTTTATGAGATGATTTTTGTCATCTACACCTATTGAAAGAATATATGATAATTTAAATGGTGAGGATCAACATCTCATAATTAAAATAATTGAATTCCTCTGTGGCGCAATAGAAAGTCTAATGCGCATTCAATGTTTAAAACCACTCAAGTGCGAAACTCAAAGTGGTCACATGCAACCTAATGCGTTTCTAGGTGTTCGATGCGCACCAAACGCCTTGTTGTGCCACAGAGGATCCAAGTCCTAATTAAAAGGTCAATAGTTCAACTTTCTTTAGGGTCTATTTATGTTTTTAAAAAAAAAAAAAGCAAAAAAGATCTATTAATTGTGGCATAGTATACCCTTGTCAACTACTCCTTAGGGTTTTCATTTAAGATGGTTGGTCTCGACATCCTGTTGCCATAAAATATAGTTGCAAGTCAATCTCAATATCAATATATCACATTAGGAGCTCGACTATGATTTAGTTGTGTTTGCCATATCAAAAAAATACATAATAATAATAATAATAATAATAAGGGAGCGAGAGTTGGGCACCCAACAATTTGCCCAACCTTTTCTCTAGTAATAATAATAAGAGGAAGAAGAAGAAGGCGGCATTTAAGTAGTGTGAAGAATGAGATACAAATCATGCATCTTCTTTTTCTTCTTTTTTTTTTTGTGGTTATTTTCATGCCCTTGTTGTATATTTTAAGAGATAAAAAAGGCGGACATCACATGATTATGGTATACACGTCCTCTCACAATCTTTGTCTCCCCTTTCTTCATTTAATGATGTAGACCTTTTGTATATGAATCGACACCCACTAAAAGCATATATGATGTCAATATAAAGGCGACGTAGCTATCACTCTCCACTATTTTAAATTAAAAAATCGAAAGAAACACAAATCAAATATTTGTGACAGATGAGATACAAACTCCATTGTGGTCCTCTATCTTCACACTTTTCTTTTTGTGGAAATTATAATACCCTTTATCTTATAAATTTGGCCATTTGTTCACCTTGTTGTCCTTGTAAGTTGATGTTCAATCCATCCCCGACTAGCTTGAGTCACTTCTGTATAGAAGAAAAAAAAAAAAAAGTAGATATATGGATTATACTGACTCCAAAGGCCAATTCATATCATAATCGATCGAGACTGATCTAAATCCTAATTTTGGGTTTTTAAACTCTGAAATCAAATCGTCTAATCATGGTCCCATCATTTATCCATGTGTCATTGCAATACATGCACGGTGGTGGGATGAGAGTAGGGAAAAAGAGAAAATAGAGAAAGAGAGATCATAGGCATAAAAGCTTTACCGACAAAGTTTGGGGGTCTTGGTTGATTGAGAGGTAGGTGACCTCTTATCTTTATGGACGAAGTCATAGTGTCCAGACCTATTTGGAGGTGCTGAGCCTTTTCTTCTATGTAAAAAAAAATTATATGATCCGAAGTTGTTAGCCAAAATCTGATATTTCATTAGATGTTTCTACTATTAACAACGATACAAAGTGGTAGTTTTCAAACTTACCCCGGCCCTTTCATAATGTATCTCCATTACTAGCCACGCCCATATAACTACTTACAATTATAAGAAACTCCTATAACTTCTCCCATAACCACTCCCTCTAATCTAACCAGAAAAAATAAAAAATAAAAAACTACTCCCTCTCGATTTGCATTGTTGCACGTAACACATTGCTGACTAGTGGTTGACATTTTTTTTATGAGAACTTAATATAAATCCTAAGTTTAAAATCAGACGTGTTGATGATATACGCAATTTATGTCATTTTATTTATTTATTTATTAATTTATTTGGTCACTCGTTCTTTAGTATAGTTGCAGTCACCCTTTATTTTACTAAGAATCATAAAAATCAAGTTGTTTCATAGTTGTGATCCTAGTCCTAATTCTCTTTTGCAAAATGTTATATGGGTGGATTTGGATTTTCATTTTTCTCAAATTCCATCATTTTCATCCCTCTTCTTCTTTAACTCGTATTTATTTTTCTATTTTTAATTACACTAATATGCTTACAACGGATCATCCCATATTCCAGATGGTAGCTTTGGTCATGTTTCTAATAAGGCAGGATGGATTTTTGTTATGTAATATCAAAATAAATTTACAAACAACTCCATGTGCATGAGGGTGTTTTTACTTGGAGGGAGCGAGATACAGACACATGGTTAAGCAACTCGGTGGTATCCCAATCCTTTTCCTATGTTTATGGTATGATCAAAGTATATTTAAAGTAGAAGTCAGAGACTACTCTACGAGATCCAAATAGCAGTATTATTAGGTAGCAGGTCCGTAGAAGGTTGGATAGATTAAGAAGTTTCAATTCATATGGTTCCGAAGGTGGAAGATTTGACATATCTTAAAGTGTTTTCTAGTGTTGCATGGCATTAACTGTTTTAATGGTCTTATCATACAGAAACAATATAAGAGGCTTATAAGTATTTCTCATGTGCTAGGTTTTTTTTTTTTTGCTCATGTATTAGTTAGAAAAGCTAAATTAGAGAAGGTTCGGATGGAGCCTATGCACGACTTTTTTTTTCTTCTTTTTGATGGAATATGTACAACATTAAGGATGATATATTTCTATTGTGTTAATTTAATTTAATTTTATTTTTCATAAAAAAAAAATTATGTGACACGATATTTGACATGATTTTGGGAGTTTTCGATGATTTATAAGTTTTTATAATATCTAATTTTTTTTGGGTGAAGAATAATATTTAAATATGGGTGTAACTTATTATCACCAAAGTGGCAAATTAAGAAGTTATAACCTTATTTTATTTGACCTTTCTTTTATTCATTAAAGTTATTTCATTCAATATTTAATGTAAAGGTAAAACAGAGTTAACGAAAGATGAAAATATTTAATGCAACTTTGATATGAAATGACAATATTTATTCTTGATGAAAAACAAATATTATCTTGAAAATAAAAAAAAAAAAAAAAAAAAGTACAATTATAATTCTTAGAGAGGAGGTTGGGTACGCTGCCCGCTCCCAAAGAATGGCTGACAAAGGGGGGATGTGATTGGATAGGAGAGGCAAGTGGACTTGAGGGTAGGGGGATGAGAGAGGTAGACAGACTGTTAGACACAATGCTAGCTTGCCCAAACTTTTCCTAATTCTTAATTCACTAATGGTGAATTGAGCATTCTCTAATCGAACAACCCGCCAAAACACAAAGAACGTAAAATGGAGTATGCTCCACGCCTCCACCCATGTGAAACTCAAAAAAACCACCCCGTTGAAGTCCCATATGCGCTCCTCATTGGCCCCATGTTAGCACAAGACCGCATGATGAGGGAGAGTTCTTTTCCCCTACAGTAATTTTTAGTTGCAAATAGCCAATAGCTTCATTCGCACAAAGGCCTTAAAGCCACGGAGAGGTAATCAACCAATTTGTTATATACATGATGGACAGGGTCTTCCTTGCCAAGGTGTCTGTAATAGAGTTTATAGCCCGTGGAATAAACTTAAAAGATATGGAAACAAAAGAAGAACATAACTAGCGCACATACTCAATAATGACTGCAATCTCGCCTAGAAGAACAATGCTTGTATCTTAAATGTAGCCGATGATCTCTTTGCAATTCGATTCAACTAGAAGACTGGTGTAGCCATAATCAAGAGCCTGCGAAAGCGCCGTTCTAATAGCTAAAACTTCTCCTTGAATTGCAGAGGCAAAGAGTTAAGGGATGGAAAGTGCCTTGTGTAGATGCTCATCATGTTTCCTATAGATAATACCTAGTCCACCATAAATCCCTCCTTGTGGATGAGTAGCATCACAGTTTGCTTTCACAAAACCCAAGGGTGGGGCCTCCCACTTTCCATATCTTGAAGTTCTAATGGTAGTTGCATTGGAGGGCGAAGAAGCTGGGACAACAATGGCCGAATGGAACTCCAGGAATGCCCTTTCTGCAGTAGAAATTACCTCTTGTGGTGTCCAATCATTTGTTTTAAAAATCCCATCGTTCCGCATACACCACAAGTACCAGCATAGAAATGAAGTACGGGAGAGAGTTTCATGAGCAAACTTCTTGTCTTGAACCCCCAAAAGGTCCCAATTCTTCAGCCAATCTGTTAATCTCGATGCTCTATCATATGGTGGAGCAAAGAAAAGAGTGCTCTCATACCAAACTGCCTTCACAAAGGAGCATTCAAATAGAAAATGATCTACCGATTCATTTTTAGTTGCAAATTTGCAATAAGAATTTCCCTCGTCAGCCAACTTGGGTCCTCCAAGATAAATCAAAAACAACACGGCCCGTCCAGTTCCTTGTCGTCCCGGTCTAGGTCCCAACGATGGAATGGGAAAGGATTTTCAATCCTTATCCGACGTATCTATACTACACTCTATAGACCACCAACTACAGTCATCTTGCTAACCTGAGTTAACAACATAAACTTCAAGTCAAAACGGTAGACTTGTGGGGTCAAATTACTAACCGGAAGATTTTCTTCTAAATTTTATTCAATCTCAACCCTTCATAAATCCCATCATACGGTTAACTATTTTCGCGACACCCGGTATTAAATGACCAAACCACGTAATTGAAGCCGCATTCTAACAGGTCGGAGAACCAACGATAGAGGAGAGAGAAGAGAGAGGGTTTCAGATTTGCCCCCTTTACAAAACGATTTCTGTCCTTCGTTTCTCTGCGATTCCGCGAAGGCTTCGCTTGGTTTTCAAGGTGTTTAGAGGTTCTTGCTATCGATTATTTCGTAATTGTTAAGGAGGAGAGCGAGATTACTGAGTTCTGAGGTCCGTCGGAGGAATTCGGTTGAGTTTTTTTAATGGTTTTCTTCTTCAATTCAAGGTTTTGATTGAAGAAATGGGCTCAGAAGATGCTGATCTTTTGGATGATGGGGGCGGTGGGAAGCTTTTGTTCAGTCCTTCTTCGGTGTCATGCTCTATTTGCCTCGAGATTGTGACGGATAATGGGGACAGATCGAGGGCGAAGCTGCAATGCGGCCATGAATTTCATCTTGGTAAGTCGGAAATATTCGATTTATTTCGAATAAAATTTAATTTCTCGGTTGTATTCGTTGAATATTTTGAGTTATTGGACTTTGTATGCATCTGAAGCTGGCGTTTTTTTTGTTCTTCTTCCTATTTGAAACTTTGTTGTGAATGCTAACCAAAAGGTCGATCGATCTCGTCACAAATTCATAGATGGCAAGGACGGATCTGTGATGCATAGAAATTCATTCATTTTTCTGAATTATCTACCCTGTTTGAGATTGATCACTTGATGGAATGGATAATACGATATTCAGTATGACATGTTGCATGCCACACAGGCTGGCTATATATATCATTGGAATCTGTTAGGAAAGAATGTCACCATCCCAGTATATTGACCCTTACACTGGGAATGAGGCCATAACAAGCTTAACAAGAAACTGATGATGGAACACTGTCTTAGGTACTGTGATCTATCAGAAAATAAAATGTTAGCTTTGCGTTCTTGATAACACCCAACAAGGGAATTTTGTTATACACTTACGATTTTTGCTTGTTGTACTTTGAGGGACCGCAAAGCGCATAGACATCATCGTAAATTCTAATGATAATATCATCAGGTCCATTGAGGAATCACCTACCGAATTTATATGTTGCATGATGCAAACCTCATGTCTCATTGCCTATCCCTCCTGCCATGTTCAGCATTTGATTACAGATTATTTTATCCCCTTCTTGTAAGACCTGTTGTACTTCATCATGTTTAAATATGTTATTTTATTTTTATGTGGCCAGTGCTCTTCTTTATGAATATGGGATGTTCATGCCATATTCATGAAATTCTCCTAAATTTATGTTCCAGATCTCATAATTTATGCATCCGATGAGATTCCTTTTGAGCCCCTTCTTTTCACCTGGTTCTTCAGTTCTTTCTATGGTTTCAGCTGTAAGGTTTAGCAGGTTCTTCGGTTCTTTCAAAGGTTTCAGCTGTAAGGTTTAGCAACAGCAATTCCAGTTTGCAAAATCATAGTAGAGTCTGACCGGGCCTCTAGGAATTTTGCATTTGTTTTAGCTAGGTTTAGCTGAGATTGCTTTTGTTTTTAAAATGTTATTCACTTTAGTTGAGGAACAACATGGAAAGGTAAACAGAAATGGCTTTCATTTGGTTATCTTGGTGTTCACGAGCTTTAGTATGTTTCATCTTGGTCAGAGTTCTGTGGTACTCTTGAAGTAAATTTATGTCATTGTATGGAAGATGATTATCATCTCTGTCTAGTAGGTTTAACAAACTGCTCCATTGGCATTGAGACCATCACAAGTTTATACTTTCGTGCTTCCAATCTCTAGTGCTCAGTCATATAGTGATCATTTTCAGGACCAACTTGTACATACCTTTTTATTTCAAGGTCAGTGAAAATCTACATTGCTTGATGGCTTTTGTGTTTCCATGTCCATATTTCTTGATTATGTCCTGTGGAGGATTCTTGAGGTCTGGTTGAAAAATTGACTCAACTATGTAGATTGTGAAGAAGTTGCAGGCGATAAAGGTTTACGGGAGGCTTTCAGTTTTTATGATGCACCAGATCTCTCCTGATCAGGTTGCAGCTCGGGTATTTGTACATATGGGGTTCAACTTTCTCAATGCATCATTCTTAGTTGATGCTTTGAATAAGGAGCTTTTGATCATGGATTTGGCTACTGAAATGCCCAAGTATCTAAGCTTGAATAATCATACTAACGAGCCTTGAGGAAATGATGGATTCACTGACTCAAGGCTTGGATTCACTAAGTTTTTCAAGGTATTATATCAACTTGAATGATCACAAAAGCAATAGGCTTTTTTTTTATTATAGAATTCTGCCTCTCTACCACTCGTGTGAGTTCCTAGTCCGATTCCCATGCTTCTTCTTTGGCCTGTTGATGGTTCAACATCCTACTCTGGGTGGTTTGGTTAGGATGAAGAGGGATTGATAGTGAAGAAAGAGGAGAATTACTTGCTTACCTATAAGTTCTTATTACAAATAATTAGTTACCACTGCTTTTAAAAATAGTACGTGCTTGCATACAGTTATTGCCTTTCTTTTTGTTCTTACTATAAGGATTGCCAATCTTTAGCCCTCGCCCTTGGTTACGCTCAATTAAATTTGCACCAGATTTTTGTTTTGTTTGGGTTAGTGTGTAGTGTTGACTCGTTAGGGGGGGTTGGTTCCCGCGAGCTAGCTGTGTTCCTTCTAGAATTCACTTAAGAGCAGTGATCGAGCTAAACCTTGTCGCTCTTCCTTTCCTCGTGGGCAGGAAATACACTAGCAGTGTGCGTTGGGTGATTCCACTGTGTTTTTTGCACTTGTCTGGGTGAACAGTTTACCGGAAGATAACTTCGATTTGAAATGAAAGAAAGAGCTAAATGACTAACACTAACAACTATCCGAGCTTTCATGTTAAGAGAGAGACTATGAGTTGCCTGTGGTTGGCCCTTCTTACCAAGAGGGGGAGCCTAGCTGTTAGTTTACTGCCTAACTAGAGCTAGCAATCAATCTTTGTTTTCATCCAAGGAGGCAAGCACCTATCTTTGGGAAATGTTGAGGGTAACATTCATGAATCTTGGTTTTGTTGATGAGGATGGTCTAACTTGTGATTTTTTTATATTCTAAGAATGCTGATTTTTTTGCAATTGCTTTTTCTGTCACTTCAAATTACAAAAACTGCAGACTTTTTTGTGAATTTTTTTTTTTTATGGGTTTAAAAGTGCAAAGTTAAATGGCAGCTAGGGAAAGAAAGTAGGTTATTTTTATTTTTTATTTTGGGTGAAATTTGAAAACTTCATCAATAGTGAATTAGAGTTTATTACTTCAACATCCTGCATGGAAGAAGACATAAAGTGTGATGGAATAGCCTTTGGGAGAAGAGGGAAAATCGCACAAAAGGGGGAAGGGGATCACACACCAGGCACAGATTCACTAATCTAAAAATTAAATTCACTCTAAAAATCAAACATTGAGTTATGCAAGTATATAAAGGGAAAATAAACGACTCCTACTTAGATTCCAAAACTGAAATTGACTCCTACTTCTCTACCTCCTACGTATCCTACTGGAAGACAAATAAAAGTCATAATGTAAAACTAACTACTACAACCCTTGTTGGACCAAAAACTTGGGTTGGACCAATTCTTCTTGGCCTTTGGCTTCCACAGTCGGTCTTGCTGGTCCAACCAGGTAAGTGCAATTGTATCTACATCAGCTCTCCCCTTCTGAAAAGAACTCGATTCCGTCGAGTTTGGATGAGGTCCAAGAATGCCGTTAGAGTCAATGTGCTAGATGAAAAAAGTACCAACTGTCCTCTTGAGCTTGAGAGGGGGAAGATCCTTTGCTGGAAGAATCTTTATCTCGAGGCCATCATACTGAAAAGTGTATGTATTCTCATGTCCACAGTGTTTGGATTTCTTGTCGAACAACCATGGGCGGCCCAATAGAATGTGACAAACTTTTAGAGGGAGAACATCACATTGAACCTGATCGATCAGTCCACCAATGGAATACGTGAGCAAACACCTTTCATGAATTTTCAGGTTATTGTTGTTCACCCATCCAACCTTGTAGGGATTCGGATGAGGCTTAGTTTTTAGACCCAACTTGCTAACAACATCTTCAGCAACAACATTGATACAATTACCGGGGTCAATCATCATATTACACAAACTGTCATTGCATCGACCCTGGTTTGAAATATACTATTACGACGCCAATCGTCCTCAGGAATCTTCTGTGTAGTCAAAAGAGGATGGATCACATGGAACGGTCGAGGCTCACCATCATTATCATCATCATTAATCTCATCAGGATCATGATCACATTCAGCCTCCAGATTTACTGTTCCTGTTTTCGGTTGCTCTTCTGGTGCATAGGGTATAAAATTGTCCTTGTCAATGTAGGCTAACAACTGGTTAGGACATTGATTAGCTCTATGCCCGTACCCCTTGCATGAGAAACATTGAATAGCCTCATTTGGAAATGCTAAGTTCCTGTCATAACCACGCTGAGGTGAGGAGTATGGCTAATTAGGTCGTGAAGATGACATGTCTGAATCACGACGAGGTAGAGAATACGGTCGGCTAGGTCGTGAAGATGCCATAGATGAAGCACTAGCATGTGGTTTACTGATTGACTTTTCCTGTTAAGATGATTGTGGCTGAATAGAATTAGAACCCCTAGGGAAAGCATCTATAAATGGCCGCCGATTGTATGGACGTTTTAGACTCTCCTCAACCTGATATGCTACATGGACAACGTCTTCCATTGTAGGCAGTCGGCTAGAGGCAAGGGCGGCACTAAGTTGAGGGTGCAAATCATTGCGGAATTGTGCTACCAATACTTCTTCATCCCACTCAAAATCTAAACAAGTAGGTAAATAATAGAACCTAGCAACATATTCTTCCATGGTTAAATTCTCTTGTTTCAACTGTGCAAACCTGAGATGCATGCGTTGCTTGTAATCAGAAGGCAAGAATCTCCGGTTCATGACTTCATGCATTTCAGCCCAAGTAGTGACTAAACCAATGCCTCGGGTCAATTCTGTTGCTGTTGCTTGATCCACTAGATTTGGGCTGTGCCTTTCAGTTTGGCCTCTGCAAATAGAATCTTTCAGGCCTCAGTCAACCCGTACCATTTGAAGAATGCCTATAGGCTATGAATCCAATCAAGGTACAGTTTTGAATTATTGTCTCCATAAAAATCAAGGACATCCAATCTTGTTACTCTTTCTGCTCCATCATCATATCTACCAGTTCCATATGGTGGTGGCAGTGGTGGTGGTGGTGTATGATGTGGTGGTGGATCTTGTGGAACGGTATTGGAAGAATCCCCAAATTGAATGGGACCCTTTCCTTTATCTGTTGCTTCCAAACGAGCAATAGAAGCTTGCATAGATTCCATCATTGTTATAATAGCTTCAAGTTTTGCATCAATTTCTCCCTTATAGGAGTTCAGCTGTTGAACAACTTCACTATTGGCTACCATGGTGGAAATGGGCAAGATAACACTTGAATATGATGGTAAAATAGTAAATAGAATGAAACTTAAAGGAGAATGGCAGAATGATAATTATCTCACCTTTTTTTTTTTTGTAGGGTGGCAGAATTGTAATTATTGGAAGTGACAAAAATAGGGCAAAAATGGGATAATGGAGGAAGGGAGGGGTATTCCAAGAAATAGAAAGCTAGTAAGAAGAAAAAAAAGAACAAAAGGGAAATCGTGGGTTGAGGGTTGGAATACCGACCACAACAGTTCTCCTTCTCCTTCTTGGAGACGGAACCAGCAGCAGGAGTCGGATCCGATCAGGAGAGAGGCTCGCGATGGCTTTGCAGGTATGTGCTCCTTTCTCTCTCTTCCCGACTTCTCTTCTTCTTCTTTTTCTTCGTTCTTCTTCTTTTTTCTGATTTCTGTTTCTCTTTTATGTTCTTCTTCTTCCTCTTCTGTCTTCTATTCTCTGATTTCTGTTGTTTCTTTTTTTTTTTTTTCTCTTCTCCTTTGGCTTTTTCTTTCTTCTGTTCTTCTTCTTCCTTTCTTCTCGACTTTCTCTTCTTTTCTTTTCTTTTTTTTGCTCGCCTTCCTGCTGCTTCCTGCTGCTACCTCTTCTGCACTACTGCCTTTTTTTTTTTTTTTTTTCTGCTTTTGCTTCTTCTTTTCTTCTGCCGCTTCTTCTTTTTTTTTTTTTCCCCTGTTCAGTTCTTCTCTTCTCGCCTTTCTTCTTCATCGACTTTTTTTCTTTTTTTTGGGCTGTCGGACAAAGAAACATGAGGGTGGATCACACACCACGCGCAAATTCACTTATCTAAAAGTTAAATTCACTCTAAAAATCAAACATTGAGTTATGCAAGTATATAAAGGGAAAATAAACGACTCCTACTTGGACTCCAAAACTGAAATTGACTCCTACTTCTCTACCTCCTACATATCCTACTCAAAGGCAAATAAAAGTCATAATGTAAAACTAACCACTACAAGCCTTTGTTGGGCCAAAAACCTGGGCTGGACCGGTTCTTCTTGGCCCTTGGCTTTCACAGCCGGTCCTACTGGTCCAACCAGGTAAGTGCAACTGTATCTACATCAAAGTGCCATTGATATTTTGGGTTATAAAAACTTTGGGTATTGGCTGGGGTCTGGGGAATATTGCTGCTATTTATCTTGATCTCTGTTTCTGTTTGCTATTGTTCTTCAGTTTTACTCGCAAATGACTTGGTTTTAATAATCACCAGATCTTCTGTATGCATGATTATTTAGCAATCTGTTTTATTTCCTTTGTTGTTCATGCAATCTTGCTTAGTTCTCAATTAGTTTCGAAGTTGTTTCATCTCTATTCATGCGCTGGTACCATGATATATCATTGATTGTTGAAAGAATTTCACTCAAATCAATTCATGAAAGATAAGAAGTACAGAATTTCACTCGAATCAATTCATGAAAGATTAGAAGTACTACAATATTTGGACTTTTCAATCATTATTGTTTAATTTCCAAACATATGTTGTTTATATAATTTATTCCATTCAGTTGTCAATTCTTTGTATCAAAATGTGAATAGAAGTTCCATCTATTTAAGCCTCCTGTGGAAAGATAAAAATTATTTTAGCTAGGTTAGGATCTGAGTCTTCCTCATCAACCATATACCCTGGAGCTGTTCTCTTGTGATTACTTGTAGTGTAGAGATTTCTTGTTAGTTCTATTGTATCTTTTGGGTTGGAAATCCACTTGATGTGGGGGGGGGGGGTTGTTAAATTATGATTAGTGAAGGGTAAACCTAGATTTCCTTTTTAAATAAAATAAAATAAATTAAAAAATTTCTATCCTGGTGGTACCAGTTTCATGTACTCTTTGTTGACTGAATCGATACCCCTTGGTACTTTCAATCTGCCCATGAACTTTACTTGAAATTTTAGGATTGTATTGGCCTCTCAGTTATGCACCCTGGATGACTATTTGAGACAAGTGTTCTTTCCCCTATTTAATGGCATCTTTGGTTGGGGCATCAATCTTTATCAAAACTTCAGCATATGGTTCTTAGTTGCAAATCTGTCCGTCGCCTAGAGTGTGAAGCGTATAAGCTTGCAAAGCATTATCCGTTGTCTTTTCCATCTCATAGTTTGTCTAGAAGTCCTTTATTTCTTTAGTACACTCTCATTTCGGGGTCCTTGTCATATCAAAAATAGGTTAAGTTCTTATTTTGTTAATTTTGTGGACAATCATTTTCATTTGACTTGGGTGCATTTGTTGGAAGACCGATCAGAGTTTCTTTCAATTTTTAAATATTTTTATAGTGAAATAAAGACTCAATTTGATGCTTCTATTAAAATATTTAGATTCGATAATGCACTTGAATACACTTAGTGTGAGATATCTAACTTTTGCTTAGATCATGGTATGGTTTGAATGGATGTTTTAAAATATTTTTGGTGTGCTGGTGTTCTCACCACTTGTTATTTGATTAACAGAATGCCCTTTTCTATAACAGCTAACTGTTCACCATTTTTTGTTTTGTTTTCAAAATCTCCCTTGTTTTCTTTGCCGCTATGAGTTTTTGGATGTGTGTCTTTGTTCACAATTTACAACCTCAGGTTGATAAGTTGTCTTCCAGGGCTATCAAGTATGTTTTTCTTGGCAGTTCTATAACTCATAAAGGGTATAAGTGTTATGATCCTCATACTGATCGACAGTTGTCAGTGTCGATGTTACTTTTTTTTGAAAACAATCCATATTTTACCATATTGCACCTAGCTCTTCCCTTGACACACATGTTGTTTCCACAACTCCTATTCCTACTCTTATGCCATTTGATGATGCTCCTGCTGCCTCCATTATCTGCCCCACTGAAAGTGTATTAGTGGCGAAACAAGAAAGTGTAGTCTACGGTTCTTCCTGCTTCATTGCTCACTGCATGGTCTGAACCTCCGGCTGAAGATCCTACTTTCTCTTTCTTTCCTGTTGACTTACTAGTTGCTCTTCGCAAAGGTACCCCCATTTATGTACTCAGAAATCCATGGCTACTTATCATATAGAAAATTTGTTTTTACATCTCACCTTCCATTTCCCTTGTATAACTTTGCTTTCTCATTATCTACCAACTCCATTACCAAAACTCATCATGAGGCTTTATCTCATCCTAAGTGGAAAGTGGCTATGGAAATAGAAACAGATGCTTTAATTTCTCGCCAGACATGGACCCTAGTGGATTTGCCTCCAAGTAAGGATCTTGTATGGTGTTGCTGGGTTTACACATTGTTTACCATTAAGTACAATCCAAATGGCTCAGTTGAATGGCTTAAGGCCCTTTGGGTTGCAAAGGGTTATACTTAGACCCATGGGGTGGATTATTTTTGAAGTTTTCTCACCTGTTTCCCATCTTAATTCAGTCCGTGTACCTAGGAATGTAAATGGATAGTCGAAAATCCGCATTTGATCCGTGTTCATATTTGTTTAGGAGTATCTGTATTCGAAAAATGTATATACAAAAGCTATCCGAATCCGTTTGAAAACTAAGCGGATACGAATATGATAATCCTAGTTTCCGAATGATTATTGTCCGATTCGTTTAGCTATCCGATGGTAAAGAACATATGTATCCGTTTAGCCGAATCCATTTCTTCCATTATAATATTAAGTAAATATTAATTTTTATTACATAATAATAGTGTAGAAATATGTGATACTAATACATGTTTTTTTTTGTTTTTGTTTTTGTTTTTCTTTTAAGGAATGATATATACCAATCTAAAGGCTAGATTTAGGAATTTATTGTGGACCATTAGATGAAAAGAAAAAAACCTAACCTAAGTATATAATGTTTTAATCCAACGAACCAAAAACCCTAACTCCCTAAGAAATCTCTCGACTCTCATTCTCTCCTTGGGATATCCCCAAGCTCTTTTGAGTATCCTCGTAGCTCAAAGTGGCAAAGCCACTCCGGGTCTGATCACTCTACTGCCTCTCGTCTCTTGTCTCTTGCCTTTCGCTCTCTCACGGCTCCGGCTCCGGCTCCGGCTCTGCTGCCTCTTGCAGATTTTGGGCCAAGCTAACATTGCGGCTTGCCGGCCTCACTTCCATGTAAGTGCATAGCTCAAAGATTTTTGTTTCTGTTTCTTCCCATTTTTCCCGTTTCTCGATGTTGAAGATTATCCAAAACAAAGGGGTTTTGAGATTTGTTTCTGTTACTTTTTTTTCCCCCCCTATGTTCACAACTCATAGGGAACATTATGAAAACTATGCCACTCTCCTCATCCTTTTTCCACCTGACGCCGAATATGTGAAGAGAAAATGCTCTTCTTCTTCCTCCCATTCTTGTTTTCTTCCATTAGAAAGGAGACATCTATGTTGAATGTTTGTAAATGGAATCTACAGAAGACCCTAATTTTTTTACCCAATTTTGATTTGCCAAAGGAGAAACCCCTAAAATCGAAGATCAATATTTTAATTTTTTCCAACATTCTGTTGCAGAGCATTGTCATCACCATAAGAGCCATTCCCCAAGCTACGATTTGGTTCAAATCTCACCTAGAACCCCTATAACCCATGATTTTTTCTATTTTTTTTTATCAAGCCCAAATCATAGATTTCTCGTTTCCCAATCTGATTAGCAGCAAAGGTAATCGAACAGAACCACCCTTTTAATTCATGATCCTCTTGTCCGATTACATTCTCTCTATTGTAACAATGTATAAAATCTACTTTCATGTAACTCATGTCGAATCGGATAATATCCGATTACCGTTTAAGTATACAAATTCGAATTTAATATCGTTTTATGTGTTTGGTCGGATAAACGGATCGAATTCGAATAGTGGAGTATTACACGGATTCGAATTCGTATAGTATCCTATTTGAGCCGAATTTCATCCGTTTACATCCCTACGTGTACCCATCTTCGTAGCAGTGAATTTGGACTGACCTTTATATTAGTTGGATATCAAGAATGTTTACTTATATGATGATCTACATGAGTGGTGTATATGGCGCAACCTTTAGGGTGTGTTTCTTAGGGGGAGAATTTTGACGGAGTTTGTAAGTTACACAAGGCAAGTTATGGTTTAAAACAATCACCTAGAGCCTAATTCGATAAATTCAGTTTGATTGTTACTCGGTGCGGATTCTCACAATGCTATTCTGATCATTTTCTATTTGTTCGGGATCGGGATTTTAGTGGTTGTATTGGTTGTATGTCAATTATATTATCATATATGGGGATGACGTATCTGACGTTTCATAGGTGAAATCTTATTTGCATCAGCAATCAGATGAAAGACTTCGGTGCCTTTAGGTATTTTCTTGGTATTGAAGTGCCATGAAGTAAGAAAAGGATTAGTCTATCACAAAGAAAATGTGTTAAACCTCTTGTTTGAGATTGGTATGTTTGTTTCTAAACCAATCAATACTCCCATGGATCCACACTAGAAGTTTGGGATAAATGATGGTGGGGAATTTGATGACAAACATTGATACTGAAGATTAGTAGGGAAAGTCATTTACCTTATTGTTACTAGACCTTACATATCTTTTGCTATTGAAGTTATTAGTCAGTTTATGGAGTCACCAAAGAAGACTCGCTAGGAGGCAGCATGTCGCATTTTAAGGTATTTGAATGGGGCTTCAGGAAAGGGGCTTGTTTACTAACCTCATTAGTATCTTGATCTGGTCAGATACTCTGATGCAGATTGGGCTGGTGCTAAAAATGATATGAGATCTCCCACACGCTACTGTACGTTATTGGTGGCAATCTTGTCACGTGGAGAAGCAAGAAGCAAACAATTGTGGCTAGATGCAATGTTGAGGTTGAGTATAGGGCTATGGCTCATACTGCAACCGAGTTGATGTGGTTTACTTCACTGCTTCATGAGTTGGGATTTCCAATTACTCAAACTATGAAGATGATTTGTGATAATTTAGTTGCTATCTACATTGCCAGTAATCTAGTGTTTCATGAAAGGACTAAAATACGTTGAAGTTGATTGTCACGTTGTCAGAAATGCAGTTATGAGGAAGTTGGTTGATACTTTGTTTGTTTCTTTTGTAGATTAGTTGGGTAAGCCTTTGTTTAGTCATACTTTTCAGAAGGGCTGTTCCAAGTTGGGCATGGGTGATTTATATGCTCTAGCTTAAGGGGGATTGTTAAGATATGTACCGTTGGGGTATTATTGTTGTGGTACTCTATCGTGTTTAGGTGTCATTGATCGTGATAGGGGGACTGTCCCTACCATGGTATGTTTATGTTGCTTTAGTTAACTTCTTACATTGTAATTAGACTTGTAATTGTAACAATATAAATAAAGGGAATGACCACGATAGAAGTATTCTGTTTTCTATTGTAGTCCAAGAGCTTTTCTCTTCTTCTTCCTTTGGTTCTCTCTTTCCTTTTTCTTCTCTTCTTCACTTCTTCACTTCTTCACTTCTTCACTTCTTCAAGCTTTTTGAGGACTGGTAACTTGTTTCTCTGTTGTTACATATTCCTTAGCCCATAATCTGCAAGGTTAACGGTTTGTTAGATCTTCCTGCATTAGTTTGAATGAGTGTTTCCTCATTGTAGACTTCCTGATGTGGGAAGCCTGGTGGTTTAGATATCTGGGATGGAGCTGCAACAAAATGGTGGTGGTAAGAGTGTTGGGACTGATTAAGGATTAAAGAATGTAGAAGAAGTTAGGGTAGGATTAAGAATAGAACCAGAAGAAGAAGAAATAAGAGAAGGAGAAGAATCCACCCAGATGGCCAGGTATGCAAACTGAATAAATTGAAGTTGTTGATTGCTCTTACTGATCTGTAAACAGAGGACAAGAAATTGCTGAGAAAAAAATCCAGGGGGGGGGGTTGTGGAGAAGAAAGATGTAGAACTGATCTGAAGGAGATAAAAGCAACCACAATTGTTAGATAAGAATAAGAAAAGGGGAAAAAGGAAGAGATAAGTGAGGGGATGCAAAGGATCAACAACCTATGGGCTCATGTGAGAGCATATCACAAAACACAAATTCTTCATTCCATTCTATTGGAAAAGAGAAACATTACATGTATACAATGTGTTCCAAGTAACTAATTGTTTGTGTGTTAAGTAAAATGTTACTTATGCTTTAAGTTACTCGAGACAAGTATTATCTGGATATAAGCTGGCCAAAGTATCTTTCAACAACAAGAAGAAACTCAGCCTTATCCCAACTCAATGGGGTCGGCTACAAGGATCTGTGCATAACAAAGTAGGGAAAACTGACGTCCGAACAGAAAAGGAGGAATGAAGTAAATAAGAAAATGGAAATGGTAAAGAGAAATGGCAAAGAGTTGAAAGATGAAAGTAAGAGGCACAGCCCAGTAAGATACGAGGAACTCACCTAAATGGCGTTGACTACATGGATCCTTGCCTTCCAATATGCCAAAGTATCTTTAACACCTAGAATTATAACCTTTGAAGTATGGACTCATAAACAAAACTCTTACTTGAAATAAGGATACATGCCCCAAATGACCCCCAAATTCATTCATACCCAAGATTGTAGCTATGAGCTCCAACAATTCCACTTATGATGATACGGTACCCCCAATAACTTGAGGGAAAGGTGGTTAGTGCTCCCGCTTCACCTGCCTTTTATTTGTGCGAGGTTCATCACAGTTGAATTTGTGGCCATTTTGTTATTTCATAGGTTGATAATTCTTCATTTTAATGTTTGCCAGATTAGTTATTTCAATTTCTTGACAAGATGAGGGCTCATTTAATTGAATCTCGCATAAACTGTTCTATGAGATAGGAAGATTTTTCATTTTTACCTTGACGTTGCTATATTCTCCTGTGTTCAATCTTCTTAGGCATGGCTCCAACACTCATCTTGATTGCTTGAGTGGTATTGCTTGTTCTACAAACTTTAAAGTGGCTTCCCCCAGCCCCAGGTGATGTGTGGAATTACTTTTTATTTTTCACTCTAGAAGGCTAAACCCCATTTGGCCCTGCCTATTCCTTTGGAAGATTTTGTTGCAATTACATGCCAGTGTATTGATATTTTCATTCCCAACTCTGTGTTGTATCTAATATTAACTTATGAGTAATCAATAATTCTTTCAGTGTTTGCTTTGATATGGTCCTAGGTCATGTTTCTAATTTTGTCATGATTTTCTTCAGATTGCATTGGTTCCGCCTTTAATGCTAAGGGAGTGATGCAATGCCCTAATTGCCGGAAGGTTGAGAAAGGTCAATGGCTTTATGCTAATGGATGCCGTTCATTTGCCGAGTTTAGCGTGGATGACTTGACCCATGATGAGGATCTGTATGATTTAAGTTATTCTGAAATGGTAATAACAGCAAGTATACTATTTGATTCATCTATCTAATTTCATTGGCCCATCATGGTAGTCACAATATATGCAGTCAGATGCTAGTTTCTGTACCACTGCTCTGTTTTTGCTCGGGGTTATTATCACTTTACTTTTGGCTGCTTTAAAAGGACCAATAAATGAAGTAGAAGGATTAATGAGGGAAAAGGTTACTGGTGCAGTCATTCCTGGGACATTTTCCATGATGATCCTATACTTATCTGCCACATGGACTGATGATTTAACAATCTTGACCACTGGATAGATTTAGAGACTGTGTGTAGGCTACTAGTAAAATTTGGTGGCTTGTCTTAATCGTATGGGCTACCATGGGTAGGCCTTTTCCCATTTGGTTCTTCAGTGGTTCTTTTTAGCTCTTAAGGTTGCTTCCCTTCTTTTTTCAAACTTTTTTTTTCAACCCTCTAGAATGAAACATGGAGATGTCAGATTTGTTGAAATTTTAACATAGTTTTACTGCTGATGAGGACTATACATCCTCCCAATTTGGGCCCAAGCAAACTGCCATGTGGCAGCTATAGAGGGCATGGTGGAACCCTGCATTCAGACTCAGGATGGGGCGAAATGACCACCCCACCCCCAATGAAAGGCACAAATCCCTCTCCTGTTGATGCTTCCATGTGCACTCCCATTGGCTCCCATGCTGGTGCAGAGGCCGCACTCCCAGACAGAGAACCCTCCCCTTTTATTTATATTCAAGATAACTGACAATAATGAAGTTACTACTTCATGGTGAAGTTTTAGAGTGCCTTCGTTGTCAATTATATTTTGTTGAGGATTGTCCGTATAAATTTATATTAAAATTCTATACAGAAGGAAGTAACATCTTCAATATAAAGTGTGTGCTCGACTTCTAAATTATGTTATCCAATGTAAAATTTCCCTGATGGAAGTTGTACAATTTCTTGAACGAACTCCATGTTCTTAATTGTATGCTGGACTTCAGTTAGTTACCATAAATTGTTTTGGAATTTTTAGAAATTCTTTTAAGATCCTATATTCTAGTTAGACAAGAAACATAATCATTGCATTTCTGTTAATTTATCATCTAAGAACCATGATGGACTGAATAGATGCTTGGGATTATGATAAAAGTTTGTATTTGGAATTTGAAGGATTGCTACTGACCTCTGATCTCCTTTCATTGGTCTATTCTGTTTTCAGCCATTTGGAGTCCATTGGTGTCCGTTTAGTGGATTCTCCCGAGTTCATTCATCATTTGAGTAAGCAAGACGTCCTCTTATAAGCTTGTATTTTGTTGTCTTCTAAGATGAAATTTCAGTATTGGCCTAATGCACTGAAATACTTTTCTCAATTCATTTTCCCTTGCCCCCCCCCCCCCCACTCCCCGCCACACACACACACACACACACACACACAAAAAAAAAAGGACCACATGAACTAATTACAGAATGTAATATGTTCTTAGCACTAGATGGCAAAAAATCAATCCACTGGGTCCAAGTGCCAAGTCCATTTTGCTTATGCTTTTGCTTTTTCTATGACAAGAAATGTGGAACCATTGCCATTTGAACTGTTAGAAAATATCTGACTTCTCATCGAACAAGCCCAAGGTCATGGGTTTGAATGGGACTTGAGAATGTCGAGGCCAAAATGAGGACCACATAGGGAATTGCAACGTAGAGTTCTTAATTTTTTTTAATTGTGTTTCTAGAGACGAATATAATATCCTCTCTCCCCTTTCTCTTGCTCCGTTCTTAGCTCATTTGTAGAATTTTGGATTCATTTGTTTCTCTCTCTCTCTCTCTCTCTCGGGTTGTAGTTGTGTGTAATATTTGCCTTATTAAGAAATAAGAGAATGCAAGATGCCAGAGCTTTCTTAACTGAAGATTGATGCATAAGACGAATGTTTTGCTCCTCTTTTTGTTTCTTGTTGCACCAACTGTATATTTTGTACTTGATACATTTGAAGGAAGCTTTTTTCTTAAAGGTTGTATATATGATATATGGGTTATTATATGCATATTTACTAAGGCTGGAAACAAGAAAGAACATTTTATAAGGAAAAATTATTAGTTTTAGTAGTTTTGGTCACAGTGAAAACTAACTTTTGTTATTTGGGGATGAATGGTAATAAAAATCTAAGGACAAACTGAGGAATTAACCAAAGGGATTGTTGGGAGTTGCATCTGGTACAGTTTTCTGTTTCACAAGGCTTGACTATCCCATTCTAGACTGTACAGTAAAATAAATTAACAATAAACTTAGTTGTTGGAAGTATCACAGGAACCTATATATGGTACTTTTACCCATTTTCATTTTTCCGGACTATCACTGGGAGGACTACTAGGTAGCGATCTCTACACTTGTGTCCATATGGATGGATACTCTCTCTCTCTCTCTCTCTCTCTAAAATATGGTCAGAAGTTCCTAAAGATTGGATTCAAAATCCAGCAATGAAGCTTGATCGAGAAGGGAGATTTCCCGATTTTAGGAGAACTCTGATTGAATCAAATCAACAGATCAGGTCTGAGAAATATCTTGTTTGAGGGCTTGATTTTAAGGGTAGAATAAAATACTGAAATCTCAAGCCAATCCAAATGCTGACTGTCAAGATACAGCTGATTTGGAACTGCGACTAGGGAATCTCAGAACAGGGTAATCAATTGGAGATTTTAAGAGACTGAAATTATTAGTTAACAATGCCATTGTAAACTAAGAATATCAATAAAGAACCTGTAAAACCAACAGTATAGGATGCATAAATCAGATAAACTGATAATTTCAGAAATCAAACTTTGATTGGGATTCTCAGAAAACTACAGTAAAATTGAATTTTGAATTAAGAAACAAAATTTAATATAAAAAGCACAGAATTTGATAGAAAATTCAATCAGACTTATCGATCAAAAGTTCTGAGAGAACCCAGTAAGAAAACAGAATTTAATAGAAAATTCATTCATGATTTCAGAAATTGATCCTGGATTCACAGCGGTAACAGGAAGATAATCAAAGCAACCAATTGGTATGAGATCCAGAAACAAAAACCAAAAGGTGTGCAGCACTGTTTTGAAAATCAGAATCGGATCGATTGAATCAGCTGATTAGGATCTGGATCGGTCGAGTCTGCTTATTTGGATCAGAATAGGCCATGTCCAATCCCGATCTCTGGACGTTCTGGAGCTGCTGATTCTAGGGTTTTTGGGACGGATGGCTGGGTTTTCAGTTTTGAGGGGGCCAATTCGACCCCCAATTCCGAGTTTAAAATCCTTGGTGTGCATGTATATTGAATTCTGAAACAAGAACCACCACACTAGGGGCTGGAACTGAATCACCGCAGCAGGGGCTGGAATTGAATTGCCACAGAACCAAAAGCAACAAATGAAATTCATTACTCAAATTCGTGTACAAGGCTGTAGCCCCTTAAGAACTTATATGAAAGACTCAAAAAAGGAAAGGTCTAAACGAATCTTAAACTGATGAGGTAAACTAACTAGGAAACTAAAATAATAAAATAAAGAGACTGAAATAAGGCTGGACTCTTAGAGACCTAAGACACTTAGTAACTAGTAAATAAAGAAATAGGAATCTTACTAGACTAACTAATAAAGTAATACCCGTCTTCAGAATCAAGACCCTAATATGGGCTTATAAAAGGTGGCCATTACATCAATAACCCAAAAGGCCCATAGAACCCTACCATGGGCCAAAATTAAGTCTTCCGAGGCTCGATTGGTCCAATTGGACACCTTAACTGCATCATTTTCTTTCATATTTCCTCCTTGTTTTTGCGCCTTTTTCTTGTTTCTTTCTGATGAATATGCTCAGTTCTTCAGCTTAATCTTTAATGTGCCAAATTCTATCACAGGAACTGCATTTAAATGTACTAACCGCTAGATCAACTGTGATTTAAATAACTTTATGGGGGAGGATTCTCTGATAAAGCGGGAACTCCTTCATGGCTCACAGAGATTTTTCTATTTTTTTTGCTCACCAATAGAAAAAAAAATTGAAAAATACAACATGTGAGGCATAGGCTGCGCTGCTTGCTCAGAAAGACTTTTCCCTAACTATATATTACAACATCGCCCCAATTTTAAAAGAAAAAAGACAAATGTACCCCTGGTTGGGTAAATTCAGTTCTATGCTTACTAAGATGAATTTTAACTTCTTGATCTGATTTTGGAGGTCCCCTGCATTCCTAAGCCTTGCCCAACTGAATGGGTTTAGCTACATGAATCCTGTTTCACCATTCTACCCTATTAAAACCACATCAGCTGTGAATTCAGAGACACTCATGTCCTTCTCCCCAAGGTATCTTTGGTCTTACCCATGTTCTGTTATCTGCTTCAATTTGCAGCATATCACTCCATCTGATGCATTTGCTGCTCATAGATGGGTAGGACTTTCTCTTCACACCATTTTTCTATAGTTAATATCTTTGGTGTGTGTCCACCAATGACGGAAGCACTCCTTTTATCATGACACATTTGGGAGGTTAATATTTATTCTTTATAGTAGGGCTCACCCCAAGTATTGGAAGAGGCCTGCTGTTACGGTACCTACTATGTGTTGCACAGGCACTCTCTATCTTGCCATGTTTACCCCTTTCGAAAGTTAATTAACCTTTTGTGCTCCAACTGAATTTTTTTAATGTTTTAACTCTGCAGGGAAGGTGAATCTCCATCAACTGCATGTAAGTATCCATCTATTTTCTTGAACTATAGTTCTTCTGTTTGGAACTCTGTTGGAGGCCTTGTTTATATAGTGATGGAATTTCTTCTAATGTAGATCATGATCTGCTGGGACACCATGCCATCTTTGCTGAACATACAGCTGCATCATCTGCAGCCCATTCTTGCCCTTACATTGCCTACTTCCAACCACTTCAGCCTTCATCCTCGACTCCAAGTGAGACCCTTGCAGATGGTCCTAATTTTAACCATCACTGGAATAGCCTGTCAGGACCTGGTGATATCACAACTTCCCATGCTTTTCCTGCTATGGACCTCCACTATCATAGTTGGGGCCACCATTCTCCTCCTTACTCTCCAACCAATGGTCGCATTGGCGGTTCTGATCAACCTTCGGTTCCATCTGCATCGCTGGGATCGAATAGGGGTGATTCTGATAGTATACCAAGGTCGGGATCTTTTGTGCACCCATTTCTTCTTAGCCATGGGTAAGCCTTGGTATTCAGAAATTTTAATTCATTGTTTAGTGGGAATGTTTTTCTTCGTAAGAGTTGGAATATAACTTTGCATGCCTTCCTGTGTTTTGCAGATCTGGTCCTCGAGCTGGGAGCTCAGTAGTTTCCCCAATTGTGCCACCCTATCCAGGCAGCAGTGCTCGGGCCCATGACCGGATCCAAGGTCTCCATGCTTACCATCAACAGCAGCAGCAGCAGCCGCAGCAGCCTCAGCATAACAATTCACCAGGCATGCGTTCACCTATCTTTTCAGCCATGAGGAGAACCAGTGGTCCTAGGGGCTTGGCTCCTGTAGGGCCTGTTGCGTCATCATCTGATCATGCTGGTGCCTTCTATGTCTTTCCATCTTCAGGCTCATCTGGCCGGGGTCTCCAAGAAGCCGAGAATCCAGTGCGAGGCCGTTTCTATGCATGGGAAAGAGATCGCTTTGCTCCATTTCCATTGATCCCAGTTGATAGAGAGTCGAGCTGGTGGGGGCCATTCCATCAGGCTGCCGGTGGGTCAGACTCTGGCAACCGGCCTAGTGGGTTTTGGCAGAGGCATGGATCTGAGAGGACATCATCACAAAATCGGTCAGAGAGTTCTTATCAGCCAGTTCATCCTTCTGGTCGGATGCTTCCTTTCCTATGAAAGCACAAGACACCAGACTGAACCAAATTATATATGAAAAATGATATAAACGCTGCAAGTCTGTAAATTCCAGTGGATGTTATCGTTGCTGCGTGCCCCCTGAAAACTGAAAACTATCATTTGGCTGTCATGCGTCCGTTTGGTGACTTTGGCTTCCTCTAAATTTCTATGCCCTTAGGAACCTCAAATGGTATAAATCATATGGAATGGCAAGAAATGAGGAATTATTTGTGTTTTAGGCCTTATACCTTCTACTTGTCATCTCATTGGACACAGCTGAGAGCCACGCAGACCATACTGGATAAAAAGACTAGAGAGTGGGTGGATTCTAATCTAGTAAATAAAGTGCCATCTTGAACCCCTAGGTTCTTTAAGGTTGTCATGGCAACTCGATTAAGCCTGGTGATGGCCTTGTTGCTAGTAAGCAGCCAGGGCAATGGTGTGGTCCAATGCTTGAAGAAACATGGTTACAAAAAGAGCTTGAGGCATAGGTCGAGCAATTCTAGGACTCCTGGTATTATTTGAGAAGTTTATACGTAAGGCGAGGCTGCGTTTGCTAACGTTCTATTGGAACGTTTCTGGAGTTTTTTTGTTTTATTGAAATAAAAAACGGAATAAAGTGTTTGGTGCATCATAGATGAGTTTCCATTTTTTTGGAACAAAAAGTGAAAAAAAAACAATAGATACTGGAATTAACGGAACAACAAATAGTTGTTCCGTCTTCCTAGTTTCGTTCCAAAAAAAAAAAACTATTATAGATGAGTTTCCATTTTTTCGGATCAAAAAGTGAAAAAAGAACAATAGATATTGGAATTTTGTTGTTCCGTCTTCTCAGTTTCGTTCAAAAAAAAAAAACTATTTGGGTGATTTTAGGGAAATCGTTCCTAATAAACTTGTCTTCCGCCTTAGCTCTTCATTTTTTACAATTTTGCGTACAGAGAGGAGAGAAGACATGCGATTTGAGACCGTTCCAAAAACAGATTCGCCAAACATCATTTTTTCGTTTAAAAACGACGTTTTGACACAGAAACTAAAATTTTCATTTTTGACACGAAACGTTTCCAGGAACGTTACCAAATGCAGCCTGAAAGTTTTTCGTCGCCAACAAAAGGGAATCTCTTCATTCATGGTGATTTAATGCTATGATTGGATTCCTGAAATAGTGAGTGACTCTTTATTGACAAAGGTCTGAAATACCTTTCTTAGGTCAGTTAGATATTATGGTTGAAAAGATTCTCTTCTCACCATAGGTAATGAAAAACTCGGTCATAGATATAATATCAAATTAGTTTAACAAGAACTGTTTTTCCAAAAATCCCTACACTTGATCTAGCATGACTTCTATTTTGAAGACATCTCTGTGTGGTGTTTCTTCTTCTCGTATAAATAGGGAAGAGGTTAAGCTTATTTCTTCAACAGGTTTGATAGATAACATCAATTTCGTTTTCTCTTGGCTGTCTTTATTCATTGTTTATGTTCAATAAAGCACAAGTCTAATGTGTTCTACCATCACTCATACCATGGATTGACAGCGAGTGCAATGATTACTGGTGCTTGAGTTTGTTATCACCAAACTATATGTATTAACATAATATGTATATTATGGATAAATATCCGATTGCCCCCCCCAACAAAAAAAAAATAAAATAAAACTTTCATCTCTCCAAATCTTTTTACTTAGGCTTTTTAAAAAACTTAGGTCACCCCCTCTATGCTATACATTTTCAATGCTTTTTTCACTCCAATTTTAAATTTATCATCTAATTACTTGTTGAGATAACTTAATTGTGTATTGCATAGTTATGTTTTATTTTTGGTAGAAGTGTATTGCATAGTTATCAATACTAATTGACTCTTTAATGCATATATTTCATTTTAGCATCCAATTTTTACTAAAAAAGAAAAAAATTAGCATCAAAGTATCCAACCTCAATCATATGATGCATATGCTCTAAAGTTCTCACTAAATTATTGAACTAACTAAAACAGCAAATTATCCTGGTCTCTTTTTTTTTTTTTTTTGGTGCCCACTTACTACATAGTTAGGCTAAATTGAAACCTAAATCAATAATTTGCTATAAAAGTGATTAGTCTACATGGCATACATCAAATACTATACTTGTTAGGATTGAGGGTGACAATGTAGATGATAAATTGAAATATCAGCATTAGTGAACTAATATTATATTAATAATATTTATGTCATCTCTATATGTACATAGGATATAAGATTATTAAACATTTAAAAATTATGAAAATAGCATTGAAATTAGTCTGGGAGGGGTCTTTCAGAAGGTAAGGATAGAGAAAGGGCAAAAAATTTTGCTGGAGGGAATCAGAAAAAAAAAAAAAAGTAATACTGTTTATTTCACCATTAGATTTTTTTGTGAAAAAAATAATCATCAATAATAAAATTTTATCTTTTCGTTATTTTGCATTTTTTTTTTTTCCTTTTTAAGGTTATACATAACCAATAAACACATTTGTACATGATTGAGTGAGAAAAAGAATCCAGATTCCATAAATATGATGGGGTCGGGGTTCCCTAAGGGTGCAATGACCATCCCACCCTCTGTGGATGCCTAGATGCACGCTCTTATTAGTTCTCGTGCTGGTGCAAATGTCATGCAATCATGTTGCGTTCTCTCTTCCTAATTTATAATTTTTAGGGAAAAAGAACATTCCCTAGTCAAGTGGCCTTACGCCAACGCCAAGGCTAATGAGGAGGCTTACATGGGCATCAACATGTGGTGGGTTTTTGGAATTCATAGGGGTGGGGGCTTCATTTTACGCATCCTCTATATCTAGGCACTAGGGTTACGTCACTATGGAGTGTTCAATTTCCCTAATTTTTATAATTATAATAAGGGAAGAAGAACGTTGTCAATCTGGTGTTGGAAACGACTGAGACAAAAGCGAAAAGACTGTGTTGCCCCACCTATTATGTGTTGAAGATGCTCTTGTGTGGTCACCCATTGGTTTGCACGTCTAGCATTTCCTACACCGGATCTGCAAGGTTTTTGTGCCCTTATAATAAATAGGGAAAATGATTTTTGTGGAGGAGTATGGCCCTTGTACCTAGACAGAGGGGGCAAAATGACCACCACACCCCATTAAATGTAATACGACTTCGTAGTCGATACTTCTTTGTAGGCTCCCATTGTCTCCATGCATGCGCAAGAGTCACACTCCCCCACTAGAAACACTTCCCTAATAAATATGTTATGGGAAAAAAGAACGCTACCAACTAGAGCAAATACACACCTAGACACAATGAGTGCAAAAATGTCATGATGCCCCTATGCACTTGTGCGCTGGCATGTACATGTGCCTCTAGGATAGCGTTCTTTTGCCCAATGTTCTAATAGGAAAAGGTTCAATGAGGTTGAGGCATAGAGGCACGCACACATGTGATGAAACACTTTTGTAAACAGAGGGTAGAAAGGTCATTTCAGTTGAGAAGAAGAGAGACTATTCTAAGTATATACCCTCCGCGGCGGACGGTAGTCGGCAATCTCCAATCAGCTTTCCTTTTACGATGAAACACACACAATCAGAGGGACTTTGGGTAAATATAAAAAGATTGTTTTTAGGGGCTTGATTGAAATTTCTCCCATGTAAAAGGACACCCTGGTCTTACGACTTACGAGGAAGAAAGAAAGGAGACCTGTTAAGTATATTTTAAGATATTGGGAGTTACACGTAATTATAACTTTTTCGTGAAACCCTCGCCTATAAATCCTTGGCGTCCCTGCCTCTGCAAACCCTCTCGCTCTGTAGCCAGCTCCGCTTTCCTCTCATATCAGTATTCTTCGTTGTTTGGGAGGAGCCACAAACCAATTCTGCAACATGATCGTTTACCAGGATCTCCTCTCAGGTAATTTGTTCGTTGATTTGTTCAGTTATTACTCTGATTCTATGCGTATTTCGTAGATCTATTTTATGACGTCTAGCGTGTATCTCTTATGTGGTTGTAGATCTTTGTTTTACTGTTTCTGGTGTTTTGGAGCTTTATTCATCAGATCTGATTTAAATATTTTTCTATGCATCAATCGGATCTGGCAGGCCTGAGATCGTTTTCTATGTTCTCAATTTTGTATTTTCTGTTATCTCGTTCTGGTCTGCTGCAGTGGTTTATCTGTTAGCTTTGGTTTGCAATCATTGAATTTTGTAGTCTTTTTGGTTGTTTTTAGTTTCAATCAGTTGTCTTGTTTCCCCTGTTATTGGTTCTTCATGCAATGGAACAACTCCCCCCCCACCCCCCCCAAAAAAAAAAAAAAAAGGAACTGCCTTGGTGAAGGAAAACTCTACACCTATTTAAATTTAAACCTTGGGAAGAGTTCATCTTCCAACCTGTGTCGGTTTAGGCGGTGATCAATATCAGTATGTATTGTTGGTTATCGGTAAAAAAAAAAAACAGGTGGTATTTTTTGAATTTTTGGTGGATTCTGACTGATACCTACTGATACGTATCGGTAACGGAAACTGTTTATACCGGGAACTGAAACCCTGCAAGTTATTTTCCCAATGGTTTGCAACTTGTGTTTGTTTGAATTAACTTATTGGAAAGATAAAGCGAGACAAGGTAAGAGCTGTGATAAGGAGAAAAGAGTACCTCTTTGTGAAAACATTCTCTCTCCTATTAACTTTTTTATACCATTGAAAAAAACTAAAAGAATTGATGACAAACGAGAAATAGAGGAGGTATAGAAGATTTAATGGTCGTTGAGACTTTGCTTAATCACTAACAGTTTGCGATTTAGAGAGAGGATGGAGAGAGGATATTGATCTTAAAATCAAAAGTGAACCCAATGGTATATTTACTGTGGAATTTATTGAATCTGAAAAGTCTCAACACTTCATCAACAAGTGTTAGCTGGAAAGTCTCAACACTTCTTCAACCAGTGTTTAATAGGTGCCTATTGATGAAGTTTTTTGTAGGAGGTGAGATCCAAAAGAGAGGACCCTCTTAAAGAGGTTTTATTTCCTCCTAATCACAACTTCCCTCATTATCTTTGCAAGTAATTAATTCAAACGAATACAACTCTTGGTAAAGTTACAAATCATTGGGAAGTAAAACTTCTCCTACAGATTGGTTTAAATTTGAATAGGTGTAATTATCTTGTGGTAACCAACGACTAAAGAGTTTGAGGTCTCAAACTCCTTATTTTATGTGTGATTCAAAAAGATCATAACGGGATCTAACATTTTCCTGGTTATCTTCTCAATGGTTGTGTCGTTACATGAAATTAATGTCCTTGGGAACGAACTTAGTTTCATTCTAGGGGTCGCCATACGGTTGACCCTTGCATGTGGTGGGGAATCAGTAAGAAATGTCATAACGTGGTCTAATTTGTCATGATTTCTTTAGTGAGCTTTGTGCGCATGACATGTATGGTTGATGGTTTGATGTTAGAATTTGACTCACAATGTGGAGATAGCTTGTTGTTATCGAGCTCCTTTTGTGACAAGTTGACGTCATATTTGCATGTTATTTAATTTCTTCTACAACCTTCATAAGTTCTATTGTGGTTTTGCATCTTTAATTTTATGTACACTTTTAAGTAGTCTGCTGCATTCTATCACTCTTTCATCTACGTACTGTTTATTTTATGTCATTGTAACTTGTAAGAAATTTCAATTGCAACATTATATAGATGGTTGCACTTCAGTTATGACCCATAACAGGTTGTGGGTCCAATGTGATTCTGGGACGTGATCAATTCTTTATCTAGGGACTGGGCCTCTATCCTTTAGACTTATATTTGTGCCTGATTTAGAGTCCCCATCTTATTTGTCATCTATCTCCATTATTTCTGTTTATAGGTGATCATTGCAGGTGGGACATCTGTAGAATCACATGAATCTAAGAGTTGATATGGGAGATATAGTCTATAAATTAGTTAGAACTTGGTTTTCTTAGTGTAGACTTCTGTGCTAAAATGTTGGTTACTTATCTATCAATTGACTATTGAAATGTGTCTTTCTAGTTTTTGAAATGTTGTTCAGTACATATAGTGGCTGCTTGGGGGATGTGTGGACTATTCGGTTAATAGAGGTTTTGTGTTTTGTGTACTGGTGTAGAATGACTTAAAAAATATTTTATTAGAAACTGTCTACATGCTAAGATATTCAATAGAAATAGAATTTTAATAATTAGTGAAAGACATTTTCAGCATTATGTTCGTGCTTATTACTGGGTTCAAGTATCTTCTGGAATGTTCCTTAATCTTTTAACTGCTGATTGTATGTTTGTCTGAATAAATAATATTTTATGATTTTTTACTGTCAGCATTATGTGCTGATTGTGCTTCTTTCCTCTTACTTTCCTCTTTCATTTGTCCTTTTTGTCAATTTTCATTTTCACTTTTCTCATTCCCCCCTCTCAGTTACGCACGCGTCTCTTCATTCCCCCTTTGTCCATTTAGACCACAGTTTCTTTTACTTTGTTTTGTGGGATCCATGAGCTGACCCCATTAAGTTGAGATAAAGCTTAGTTTTTTGTTGTTGTTGTTGTTGTTACTGTCAACAATAAGATGTTACTCGGTGAATGTTGTATTATAGGCTGCTCTTATGCCTAGAATATTTCGTGCCTGCTGCATTTCTTCATTGAAATCCCCTTGTCCCAAGAAAATTTTCCCCTGTTTATACCTGCGACCTTACATGTAAACAGAATTTGTAGAGAGCCACACTCTTTCTCATCAAGTCATTCGTCTGTGAGCATGACATGTATATGTTATGCCATGTGTGCTCTTGGTGATTCTGCAACTTCTCAGGACATAATCAGATCTGTATCTTTGGGACTGGACGCCTGCCCCTCTGGCTTTTGTATGTGCCTCAGCGATGAGCTGGTCCCTGATATGGAACCCTCATCTGCTCAGGGATGAACTGGTCCCTGCTATGGAACCCCGTCTGCTTCGTCAGTTATCTCCATTATTTATTTTTGCTGCTGATCATTACGGATTTGTTGATGATCGTTACGGATGGGGCATCTGCACGGTCATCAATGTAACAGTTGGGTGGGTTTAGGATCCATGTTCCTGATTTAGGAGACCTAGGTACTAGGTATAGGATTCTACAGTAAGCCGTTTTGTTTTCCTTTTGTTATAATTTAAGGTCCTTGAAACCTGATTTAGGGAAATTTTATGTGGTGATTGTGTTTCATATCCATTGGAAATGGTTTATCAATTTGGATGTGAAGTAGATGGTTGTAAGGCAGAGCTAGGACAACCTTGAAGCTTGTATCCTTAGTTTTTATAACCACATCTCCGCTTTGTAGTGACTAAGTATTTGCTCTACTTACTGCTTGGAATGTATCCTAATGCACGTTTGCTTCAGTTGCCTGAGATACTGGGTGTATATGCTAAGATTTTATGAGATAGTGGGGTTATATTGTAAGATTTTCAGTAGGTTAAGTATACAAAAAATTATATACTAAAAGATCTGGTTTTTTGGATTTTCAGTCATGCTAAAATATTTGTTGTGTGTTCTTGAATTTATGTCTGAATTCCCCTTTATGTGGAAAAGCTTATGTTGTAAATCTGTGGGATGCCATGAAGCAAGTCGGTCTGTTGTATTGTGTAGCAATTTCATTCTCTCTTTGTTTATGGTTCAGCTTTTGAGATGTAAACAAATTAGTGCTATGAGATTTTCTCTTGGCTTGTGCATTCTCTATGCATTATTTCCCTTTTTTTTTTTTCTGTTATTCTATTTTGCTTTTTTTGAGAATGCAAATTACTTTTTAGAAAATTGATTGTGTTGGTTCATTTGCCTCTCTATTTTTTTTTTTGTAAAACAGTTGTCTCCTTTAAACTCATCCTAAAATTGTAAATCCATGAATTTCTAGGTGATGAGCTTCTCTCAGATTCATTTCCATACAAGGAGATTCAGAATGGAATGCTGTGGGAAGTTGACGGAAAGGTGACTATTTTTTTTCTTAAATTCGTTTTGGCCTTTAATCTATCTGACTTTCTATTATGCAAGTATATTTGATTCAAGGAAAGAAAAGAGGGATTCTGCAAGTTGTTGCCATTGATTTTATGTGCTCTTATTAGGGCTAAACTTAATTTTAATTTGTTAGCTAAACCATGCTTAATGGAAAACAAGAAAAGAATTATGATTAAAATCATGGAAATCCCAATCTGGTCTATCTTAGAAAAAGAGAGTGATGGTAGTGAGATTTTCATAATTATCGAAGCTTGTGGTCTCTCATATGCTCAGCGTTGAAGTTTTGTAAAATTTTGAACTTCTTGGTATAATGTAGTGGACATGGAAGTTAATTTGTTTCTTGTGTGATTTTTTAGTGGGTTGTTCAAGGAGCAGTTGATGTAAACATTGGTGCCAACCCATCCGCAGAAGGTGGTGAGGATGATGAGGGCCTGGATGACCAGGCCGTCAAGGTTGTTGATATTGTTGACACATTCCGTCTCCAGGTTGATGATACCCTCCATCCTCAAGTGTTCACATATATTTCTTTCTGTTTATTATGTGGCGGAGCTTATTGAGCTTCTTTTTATTATTATAGGAACAACCTTCTTTTGACAAGAAGCAGTTCGTTACATACATAAAGAGGTACATCAAGTTGCTTACACCAAAGCTGGATGCGGAGAAACAAGAGGAGTTCAAGAAGAACGTTGAAGCAGCAACTAAGTTCCTGCTTTCAAAGCTGAGTGACCTCCAATTGTATGTCTCCTTTTCAACGACCTTTACTCTTGGAACTTTTTCCATTTTATTATATCTCCTATATAGTTTTTTCGATTTCTAATACAGATATTCGTTTCCAGTTTTGTAGGAGAGAGTATGTCAGATGATGCTAGTGTGGTCTTTGCATACTATAAGGAAGGTGCAACTGACCCAACATTTTTGTACTTTGCACATGGGTTGAAGGAGGTTAAGTGTTGAGCAAAGAAGACAAAGGATAATTGTTGAAGTTTGATTTTGTTTTTACATGCATATTAGTTTTAGTTTGGATTTAGAATTTGCGTGCTTTATTGCTTATGATGTCTCTGGCTTATATACTACTATCCCCAGTTTTATCACCTATTGTGTATTTTAACTTGCCTAATTTTATAATTTAGTGACACTATTCTAAGTCCTTGGTTTTTGGTGGAACATTGCTTCTCTTTTAATATTATTGGACCATTGCACAATTCATTAATGAGTTAAACAGCCGATTTGGATTGGAATTGGCCAAGCTTGATCCCTCATTCCAACATACCTGGAGTGGCCTATCCACCCCAAGTTTCTAGGGTTTAGGCTGATTTCTCATTGAGTGCCGACTTCTTTCCTGACTAGATGGAAGGAATCTAGTAGAACAATGGTTGTTCCATTGTGTTATACTGGCATGGTATTTGTACATTTTGGTGGTTCGACTGTGCCAGACTGGATGCACATACTATGGTTAACAGGTAGGGCGACAACTGTCAAGAGAACTTGAATTTGATTGAGTGTTTAACGCTGCTTTTAGGACCCATTTCATCTTCAGCACACTGCACAGGCAGAAGGTGAATCAGATTCTGCTGCTGGAAAAATGCTCGACTTTCATGACTCATTTGGGCAGTTGGCACCCACTGCCCGCCTAGAAAGTGACTTAGAAATCATCACACAACGCCATCAAATCAGAAAAAGCTAGAATCAATTCTTGATCAAAACCACTGGCTGACAGGAGCATTGTTATCTTTTTAACTGTGCCATCGGCTCTTTGTCACTTCGAACATCCACTTGCTTCTAGTGGCATAAAAATCTTCTATCCGACATTGAGGATTCAACGGTTGGGTGCATCAAAAGCCATTTTTATCTTAAGCTTGAAGTTTCTTTCATTACTTGTTTCCAGCCAGCATGGCTGGCCTACATAACCAACGGGAGTTGGGATCATTAATTTTGTCTATTACATTTTTTATGATCGAGTTTTCTTCTCCATCAATGAACCCAGTGGAGATATGTGAACAATGAAGGGCATTTCAGACCCCCTAATTATATGTGTAGGGGGAGGTAGGGGGAGGTGATTATATTAGAGCCTTAACGACCTTTTTTTTTTCTTTCCTCTTTCTTTTATAGCAGGGGTAGGAAATAATAGATGTGATATGATAATTTTCCCTGTCCAGTGTGTTTTTCTCTCTTCCCACAATATGTGAGATATTTTATTTCATGGGAGAGACTAGGGAGTAAAGAAACATATAAAGAGAGGCACTAGTATATGTTATGCAGTCAAGGCAACATTCTTTCTCTTTCAATTACTTCTTTTAACTATGTAAATTTACTTCTTTCTGTTACCCAAAAGAAAAAAATAAATAAATTACTTCCCTCAAGTATGTAAATATGTCTAGTGGAAGTGTTTCCTATGGAAAAGTACTCCTCTGCCCATCTGCAAGGACCAGTGAGTATGCACAAGGAAACATCATGAGGCATCATTTTCTATTTCATGGGGATAGACAGGTCATTTTACCCGCATAGGGGCCACAATCCCCCTCACCCAAAAACCTTTTTCCCATATTTCCAAGGATATAGAGGTTATATCTCCGATCAGCTGGCCAGAAGGGCTAGATTTATAATAAATTAAAAAACCGTACAGTTTCAGTTGTACATAATTTATTTTTAATTTCCTTTACATAAGGTAAAAAAAACAAAGGCCCTATATTTGCGATGTGGCATAACAATTACTATCCAAATTTTATGGTAAGGTAGATCTCCTCCCTTGTTAACATATAATTTCTAACCAGAGAAAGTTTGCTAAGTGGTAAAACAGAGACATAAAATTTCAAGATTAGATGACATTTCATATTACTAGTTGGGGTTCTGTAGATGTGTATGAACATGTCTTTCGTTATTCCATATAGCACAATGAAATGAGTCATCTTGATAAGCTAATCATGAGGATTATACAGTCGTACACAATGTTGCAACATTCCCCATGGAAGAAGGGTGACACTTGCACCAAATTTATTAATCCACAAAAAAAATGGAGGGGGACGGGGGAAGGTTTAAAAACAGAAAAAGAAGAGGAAAAAGCTGAAGTGATATCTTTGTATAATCCTCAAACACTCTGTTCTTATAGATATTAATAATTCACAACTATATAGAGTTGGTGAACTTACACACGATCAATGTCACTAAACTTACACACAATAGGGACATTGTCAATGATATTTGGTGAACACTTCCATGAATAGAATGGACATCCATCAGCTCATGCATTTTGCTAGAGAGCTTAGTGCTTGGGCTTGGACTTCTTCACAATCATCACAGTAAAGTGAGCATGGTGAGTACAGTGGTCACTTCTTGCCCAAAGCTGAAGTGGCATCTTTATATAATCCTCACACACACTGTTCTTATACATATCAAGTCACAACTATATAGTGTTACTGAACTTACACACGAACAGTCACTGATTTACACAAAACAGAGACATGTCGATGATATTTAGTGAACACCACCATGAATAGAATGGACATCCAAGCCCTGCAATTAGCTGGAGAGCTTAGTGCTTGGACTTGGGCTTCTTCACAATCATCACAGTACAGTGAGCATGGTGAGCACAATAGTCACTAACACTGCCCAAAACAGCCCTGCAAGGCATCAAGCAATTTATTTATTAGTCCATATGGAGTAATGGCGAAAAAAAAAAAAGGAATAATAGTTAACTCTAGCATCAAAGACCCAACTAGCAAAGTTCAGGATCACATCTTCGATTGTGTCAGCAGAAAACATTAGCCAATGGGTAATTTCTCAAAGAAGGCATAAACTTCAATTCCTTTTGTGTTTTGTTTTTGTTTTTTTTTTTTTTTTTTTTTT
>NC_056568.1:28056620-28157423 GCF_013358625.1 Macadamia integrifolia
GGGGGGGTGGTGGGGGGTGGGGAGAGGTTATCAAATTAATCCAGAAAATGTAAAAGATGAAGAGTATGTTGTGCTTAGACAGCGATGAAGTACATATATCCAAACGGCACCTTTTTCTCTCCTGTTTGCTACATTGTTCATCCCTTCCCTAAGAAATGCTGTCATTGAGTTAAAAAATCTACTGTCCTAATGTTATAGTATAAGATAGGCAGCAAGCTCCTCAGATAGGAAATGCTGCCAGCACCATCCATAGATACAACCAGCACTATTTCTCTTATTCTCTTCTCCTTCACACCTGCCACTAGGTCTAGGAGCCAACGAACACGTTGATTTGAGCTGTAATTTCTACATTTCGTTAGTCACCTGTAGCATTCTGAGCAGCATCTATATTCCTCAAGTTGCCATATGAGCACCATAGTTTGGCTCCATGTCCGCCATGCATTTCCTCTGCCTCGAGTTAATATGGCTAGTTTCTTTGGGGTGGAAACTCTAGTAATTCTGATTTCATCTGGTCTATTTACCCTTCGAGTTGAACAGGGTTTTTGCTTTTCTGAGTCTTCATTCAGTCCTACTAGCGCAGATAAGTCTTAACCAGACTTCATATTGCATACATTATGATTTGTCTAAAGTTTATACTATAATGAGGAAAATTTGGCCCATATGCAACATGTACTAAGAGTAATTCTATACAGAATAGTTCAGTTTCAAACAATATGGTTTTAGTGATGGTTCTGAGGTGGCCATGAAAATCAACTTAGTAGCACCTTTTAGAATGTTGGAAAAACAGTACTAGATATAGAATGAAGACAAAATAATGAGAAAGAGAAAACTGATTGGTTATAGGAGATGACTGAGGTATGACAAAAGTCAATGTGATTCTAGTTAATTTCACTCCCTATAGTGTATCTAACACAGAGCAAAAGAGTTGCCTTCATGAAATACAACACCCCCCCCCCCAACACACATATTCATGCACACAAGATCTTGGAAGGAGAGAAATCATGTCAGAGAATTGCAGTGGTTAAAAGGCAAAGATTTGAGTGCTTCAAAGCCCCTGGATGTCCTCCTCATAGAAATGACAGGTACAATGCTTAGGGTAAGATCTGAGTAATTCTCAAACCTCTTGAGTGTCATCAAAACCATAACAAAGAGCACAAATTACATTTGAGCAAACGAAAAACTTCCTAAAAGGAATCAGCCAGAAAACGGACAGTGAAAGATATGACTACTCAAAAGCTCAAAACCTTAAACAAGTGGATTCTTTTTTTCACTCCCTATTTCTTAAAACATAGAACAACAATTCATTGTAGTTCAGGGTTCTAAACCTTATATAGTTTTGAAAAAATTTTGGAACTCCGCATACTTTGAATAAATTTACATTGGAAGTGAGATTAAAGGAAAAATGAGGAACTTCACATTCAGGATTCAATCAGTTTGTCAGTTGGAGGGTGGAATTTAGGTTGACACCGACACTGACATATTCGTAGGTTACTCAGTGTAGATATATCAGTTATTTCACCTTTTGGTTGGATAAATCTATTGCATATATACATATAATCAAATAAATAATAACAGAAAATGAATGAATAAATTCTTCCCTAAATTTTCTTTTCTGCGTCTACCACTTATCAATCAATGGTATGAGGGTCATATGCTCACCTTTTTATAGCTCCATAACCATGACTGCCCACCACCAATATGGATGCATGGTGTTTCTCCACGGTCTCACAGAGAACATTCCTAGCATCTCCTTCCACGACCTCCACTACTATATCATGCAACTGCACATTGACCAAAATATTCAACAAAGCTTCCTATTTGTCAATATACATCTTTTTCTTCTGGGTCAAAGTGAACTGATCAAAGCATCTACACATAGGAAAACTGAATCAATTCAAACCTTACCCTTGCAGATTTCAGTTAAGAACAACAAATTTGTGGGTTACCACCACCTCCTATGCCCCATAGATCAGGGCACAGAAAAATAGACTGGTGAAATGGCATGTGTGAGAGTCAAAATTCTATAGGCAATGATCGTGCTTTATATGACCAATCGTAAAGGAACTACATGAATGATTAACTTCGATCAATAAAGAAGGTAATAAACAAGATATCTCTGATTATTTTCAGAAATCTAAAAACTTGAGAGAGAGAGAGAGAGAGAGAGTACTTCCAAGCATCAAATTCAATTTTCTCCTAATTTTTCCTTTTCCTCCATGTGTAGGATTACGAGTATCATTACTAAAGTGATCCTTACCGATTTATTGCGGCAGATCTCCTTGGCCTTCTCTACAACCCTAGCTGCAATCCTCTTGATATCCGCCTCAACAACGGGCAAAACCTCGGTAATTCCTGCAAAAATTCGAAGTAGAATTAGGAGGAGACCTCACTCAACATGAAAATATGAACTAACATAAATTCCCCAGTTTAGGCAGAAACCAAATCCTAAAATCTAGTTCCAAGAAGGAAGAATTAAACCTTGAAAAAAAAAAAAAAAGAATCTAATGGAGAAAAACGCTTACCAGGTCCAGCGATTCCGATAACCGAAGTAGGAAAAGGCTTGGCATGTACTACAACAAGCTTAAAAGGAGGATTGGAAGCAAAGGGGACAAAGAAGTGATCGAGAGCCCAATCAAGAGCATAGAAGCTGATCTCGCTCTCGTCTATACCCACCACCATTACTGGTTTCTCTGTCGTCGTCGCAATTGGAGAATTGGTTTGCTCTGTCGTCGTCGTCGCCATTGGAGAATTGATTTGCTCTGTCGTTACGCTACGTTCTGTCTTTGATTCTTAGAATATAGTAGCAGCTAAGTAGGTACAGAGGCTTCTACCTAGAAAATGCGGGAAGAGAGTGGAAGGGAAAGAGAAGGGAATCTTATGATGTGACAACGAATGATTGGATTCCTTGGGTTTTTCTGGAAGGTTTGGGAACTTTGGAACTCTACGCTCCTCCACACCTCTCTAAGGCATCAAAATGGAATCAAATAAAGTGTAACCTATACAGCCACGGCACCTGTGCCGTCATATAGTGTATTATTAACTGTGACGACAGTGATTATGTAAAGTCTGACCTTAGCACGGGCTAAATGTATGTCAATCATTTGGTTTGGTTTGGTTCTGTTCAATCAGGTTAAAGGCTTGATTAGGTTCAATCAGGTTAAATCGGTTTTTTAGGTTTGATTTGGTTTTTGTTTTTTTTTTTTATTTATTCTGTTTCATAGAACTCCAAATTCCAAACCGATAAGGATTCGAATTGGTTCAGATTGAACCAGTCGATTAATGTCGGTTTGATGAGTTGGGACTGGAAATTGACATCTGTACTACATGTCATCATAGTTCAATTTAGTCTTCTATTGGTTTGTCTTAAGGGACTCTTATTGGGTCATTATCATGTTGTTACCAATTTGGCTTTGGTTAAAGAATATTGCCAAATCGTGTGGCTGTTGTCCTGTTTTTGTGCATATTTTCGTTTCCTACACTAGTGTAGTGGCCATACAATCAGATAACGATCTCTTGCCTATTAAATTATATGTATCAGAAAATAATGAAATAATGGTTCATTATCGGTTTTTTGGGTTTGATTCGTTTTTGTTTTCGATTTCTATTGTTTCATTAAACCAAACTGAAAAGGATCCAATTTGGTTCAGATTGAACCGATCAACTTCTGTCATTCTGACCGGTTTAGGCTGGAAATTTACACCCGTAACTACATGTCAACATTGTTGGTAACTTGGCGGGCAAGTACATTTTGACAATTCAAGGGCAGCCCATATGTATTGGCCAAACCATCTTGTATTGGGCCAAGCTCAAGATGGGCTAAAACGATCCCAAATAAAATTCAAACTTGACTTAGACAAACAGATTTGGGCTGAGCCAAGCCTGTTAAAACTTTAATAGGCCCAAAAATCAGACTACATGGGGCCTCGCTTAGGGGTGTAAGTTTAGCCTTGTCAGCCCTAAATTGTTCTGAGCCCGAACGGGACCTAGGCTGAGATACCCTGGCTCTGAGTTAGGGCCGTGATGGACCAGGGTTGAGGCCTTAGGTTGAGCCTACCCAATCCCAGCCCGACCCTATTTTAAGTTAACAATGAGCTTATTCTTTGGTTTCGTTTTATACTCGTAGCAACAGCAAAATAATGCCTTCAGGCAAGTTCTGACCATGGCAACAACCACCAACAGGATCAGCCACTCCTTCATTCAGTTCGTTTTGGATGTACTATCACATTTTCTATTCAATGGCTTCTCGCACAAATCTGGATTGAAGGCAGATGAAAAAGGATCATAGAATCAAAAGGGATTGGGGATGCAAGGATGGGCCACGCGGCCTTTTAGGGAACCTTCTCGCTAAGTTACAAGAAGAAAGATTTAGTTCATGAGCAAGAGGTTAGCTAGCACTTCCTGCTCTCTATCTCTCTCCTTTAGACAGAGAACAGTCATCGTAAGTTATCATAGGTTATTAAGTCATCAAAGATATAATGACAAGTTGTTTATCCATCAACAAACGGGAGAAAGTTTTTTTCTTCACTCCATAGAGTTCACCCACAAATCTAACCCCCCCCCCCTAGATAGGATTGGGCTCCTATGTAGTGTTACAGGGCATGTAGCGTACATCCAACGACTAGGAAGGCTCAAACATGTAGCCCAAGGCATTCTTTGTCATTGGATGTGCACTACAAGGTGTGTAGCGTTACAGACGATCTCAATCCCCATAGTTACTCTACATTGTGCCCTTCACTACATTGTGCCCTTCACTATTCCTAGGCACCCATCCAAATATAATGATGGTGATATCCAATCAAAAAAGTGGAAGTAATTTATATGTTTAATGTTGAAAATTTAATAATTTAGTTTTTATAAAGAAAAATACTTCAAGATTTTTATTATAAAATATTTTTTTTATGGGAAAAAGAATCATAAAAAAATTGTGTGGCCTCTGTACTAAGACACATGGAGGGCAAAATGATTGCCCTATCCCGCATGAAATATGAAACTCCACTACTGTTGATACTTCTACATGCACTCCTATTGATCCTTATGTTGATGCATAAGCTATGCTGCCTTTTACGAACCCTTCCATTTTCTTTGTAAATTAAACAAAATATTCTATTTTATCCTACCAAAAAAAGAAAAAATATCAATTCATTGTATGTAGTGGCGAATCGGGACAAAGCATTTGTGGAGCCTCCACTCCCAACGCCCCAAATTGAGCTCTTGATTAGGTAAAAACATCTCTGAAAGCATTCTTTAAACTCTAATGCTCCAAGTTGCTATCATGAACATCAAAGTGAAAAACTTCCCTATGACATCTCAATGTAATTTTCCTTTCATATGGGTTTTTTTATTATTTTTTTTACGCTTTATTGGTATACTCCCACCTATGACGTTTGCTTAGCGAAAATCCTTTCCTAAAATTTATATGATATGATAAGCTCACAAATTTTGTGATGTTATGTTTAGTTGCAAAGGAAATTAAAGAAAAAAAAAATTCATACTTGAAAAAAAAAAAAAAGACATATATAATCATGACCCCATGAGAATCTATTATTCAAGTTTAGCATTTGCAATACATTTATATTTATAGGGTTTTTTTTTCTAAGTCTATATATATAATTTGTTGGCACAATCCTAATCGATGAGATCAGCAATGATCCCATCATGCCATCACGAGCCTTTTGAAAACTTGGCCCTCTCTATAGAGACAAATTCACCATTCTAAAAATGTGTGGCTAAGACTGTAGAAGAAGAAAAGACTTCGTAGAATTATCTCTGCTTGTTCTCGGGTCAATCTTTCCTATCCAGATTCCAAACTTTCAATCGACAAAGCTCTCTCCACACTATTCCCAAATCTCTCTTTGTTCACTTTATAAGTGTTGGTATGATATCTTGTATTCTATTGCAGTTTAATTCAAAGAAGATTGGTACATGTCCCTCAATAAAACGCAAGTTATGGGGTTATAAGGGGGTAGCAGGCTCATCTGTGTAGTGGGGGTGTAGAGGGCATAAACCCACTCGATTTTTTATTGGGAATTCATTTACTATTTTGTACTTTCTGGTATTAAGGTTTTTTCGCTATATATTTATAGCAATGTTTACTTTCTCTGTAAGCAATTTTAAGAGGTGTGAGAACGAACTCTGTAACCCTATTTTCCTTTAATATTGAAGCAGAATCTCATCGACGTAGGCACTTTTTAAACCTCATAAACCTATATGTATTACTTATTCTTGTCTTTCTATTACTTTTTGCATCATTTTGAGAATTACGTTTATAAAATATGAAAGATAATTGTTGGTTTTAAAGCTAGTATTTAAAACAAATGAAGATTCAAAATAGTTTTAAATAGTTGTTTAAATACAAAATAACTTTCACAAGTTTTGTACCCCATAATTTGCTTGTCAATTCAGTTTTGAAGACATTTTATTCTCTTCTTTAAGGTCCATTATCTCTTCAATTGCTAAAGATTTATGTAATCTCAGTTTTCTTATAGTTTTAAAGTCTCCTTATAACAAATTATCTTCTTAATTCATCATGTTAAAGTCCCTTAATTCTTTCTCTCAAATATCTTATAAATAGAGAGGAAGGAGATTTAGCATTTGCAAGACACGGAACAAGTCCTTTGAGTTATTCAAGTGTGTTCTTAATTTTGCTTATCTTGGATTTTATTGGATTTTATATGCCCATTTTAATGAGGAGTTTTGTTTTTAATCTGAGCACAACCCTATAGCATTCAAATGGATCCAATAGTCGAGTGCACGATCACTGGGGGAGCCATTGGGTTGTTTTATCTTGGAGGCCGATTTGCATTATTCCCAGTTGTACCATAGGGAACATCTACGGTCTTAAGGACAGTGTCAAGTGACACGACTCAACTCACCAATTTTCTAACAATTTCTATTGCAAGTCTATGATAATTTCATGTAGGTGATAGATTGAAAGTTCTCCTATACAAAGACGATACATAAGTTTGCTCTCTCAATATTCTGACACATGATTTTCCTTACAATAATAAATATGTACATATAAAAATCAATGAAACAAGAAGCAAAGAGAGGAATTCCAAGTAGGATGGTAAACAAATACCATTTATTACCTTGGTTTGGTTGATTGGAAACTGAAAATAGAGTGAAAGTGGTTTCGTATTTCCTTTTCTTTTAAGAAAAAATGATTGTGTTCTTATAATCACTATTTTGCATATTTTCCACTTGGAAGAGGTGTAAGAAAAGAGACGTGTTGGAAAGAGCTTAAGCTAAAGGAGATGTTAAATGATATTATTATTATTTTGTTTTCCTTTTTTTTTTTTGTAATAATATTATTATTTTCTTAGATGGAGAGGAGAAGTGGTGTTTGGTGGTGTGTGTCATGGACGTGGGGGTGACATGGAAAGAGGCAATAATTCAAGTTGCGTGAGGAAGAAAAGCTCTTTAAAATTTAGAAGGATATGTTTATAATCATTTTAGAAATATGTCACAATTGAGTTATATATATGAAAAGGTGATTGACCTTTTTTCTTTTTATGGTCAGGGTAAGTGAGAATTTGTAGCTACAAACGTGTATTATAGTTGCATGGCATATGTTATACATGATTCGCGGAGCGAAAGAGTGGATAACGGCCAATCAATCCTACATGTCAGGGACATACTTGACCTTCAAGCAAGGGAGTTGGCTGATACATTTGTTGGCCTTCGAATGTGTGCAAAGATCTTACACACACAGAGAGAGAGAGAGAGAGAGAGAGAGAGAGAGAGAGAGAGAGAGAGAGAGAGAGAGAGAGAGAGAGAGAGAGAGAGAGAGAGAGAGAGAGAGAGAGAGAGGTACAATCCTCAATATAAGAAGCAATAATGTCCAAGGCTGATAATGTGAGGTTGTGTAAATTCGGCTCCTCTCCATAATGCACTTCCCCAGGTTAGTTCATAATTACCTGAGCGAATACCGCATGGTGAAGCTATGATCCAACATTTTGAGAAAGTCCTGGAGAACGAGGTATTGACAGAGGCTCGGAGAACGAGACGTCAAGAACTGTTGGATCATCGCTTCGCCATGAGACATTTGCCCAAATAACTATGGATAAGACCTGGGTGACGAATACTAAGGAGAAGAGTTGGATCCAGGTTGTTTTGAGCACCTGTGATAAATTAATCAGATCTCAGTTGTCTGATTCAAATATTATTAGGTGGTCAAAGTTGTCCTCAATAGCCTGGATGATTCATCTATTTTGACCATTGGATATGTGAGGAATGATTTAAATAGCCTACATGTAAACTTTCCTCTTAAAATTCAATCACTTAGCATCATGTGTAAATCCATGCATGCTTTGATCATCCAAACATTCGTGGATATCCTTTTGATAGTCCTTTGTTTTTTGGATATATCATTTGCATAATGCTTATGGGTGTCAATTGATTGTTTCTATCTCTTACTATGCCAAGCCGAAACCAAACAATTAAGGAATAAGATTCGGTTTTCGTAAGTTTCTGCTTTGATCCTATTTGTTATTGTTTCTTATCGGTTTTGTTGTCAGGGTACCATTTGTTTTCATGTATACATAAGGAGATCATCAATTGAAAAATTCTGATCTTTTGGGTTTTGGTTCTTATCGGGTTACTATCGATTTGGTCTCGGTTTTTATTGGATATGATCTTCTTTTCAGTTTTGGTCAATTCATTTTGTTAATCCGTTTGGTTTTAGTTCCTACGGATTTCATAAAACCACCAACACAAAACCAAATCGAAAAGGTTTGGTTCAATCCAGGCTGAACTGGTCAGTACGACCAGATTGAGCTGAACTTTGACACCCTAACGGCCTAACATTAGCTTCCAAATCATGTGATAATATTCTAAATCAAATGGAGAAATTAAACTTATTAAAAATAAGAATCAAAAGAATTAATAATTTTGAATGGAGAAAGTTTTTCACCACAAGGGTTGAATGAGAATCTCTTCATCTAAGGTGTTTTAATGCTATTATTGTACTCATAGAATCATAAGATGTTATTATTAACTCTCGCCCCATCATTTTGAAGGTATATCTTTTCTCAGTCCATTGGAGGGTCAAATCCTCAAATCCATACTGATTAAGAGGTTCTAGGTCACCTTGGGTGAAAGAAAACTTGGTCATTTTTTAATTGAGTCCCTAAAATTATAGTAAAAGAGCTCAATATCTGCTCCTGTTCTAATGCTATACCTTATTGCATTCTATTCTCAAACCCTAGACATGTAAGCCTACCTCCCAGCTTTCACCAAAAAACAAAAAAAGAGTCTACCTCCTAGGTACAAGTATTTATATGATCTTTTTAATAATTTCCTCACCTTATGGATTCTAGGTTTGGATGTGACTTCATTACCACAAAAAAAAAAAAAAAAAAGGATGTGACTTCAGAAGCCACGCAAAAGGAAATCTTGGACATTTATCAATGTATAAAGTTTCCTATAATATCAGTGAATCAGAATACTTATCTTGAGTCTGGGCTTAAAATTAGTATAGAAGGGTATTTTTAAAAACATACTAAAATCTTATTGGGGTTTGTGATCCGTTGGAATCTAGGATGATAATGAACCTTTCCAAGACGTTACCGAATAAAAAAAAAAAAAAAAAAAAGGTGAACCTTTTCATGGGGGAAAACTTTTTAGTCTTTCAATAGAGATGAAACCAATGATGAAGTCACTGCTATGTTAGTGTTGGTGTATGATGTCTTTTATTCCGTCACAATTTAATTCAGGGAGTACTGGTGCAACACCTAGACAGGCAAAACGGTGATCCCACTAGCCGGTTAGCGGGCCGTGGAGATTGCAAGGGGGGCAGGGGTGCAGGGGGAGCAACCCCCGCTCGAATTTTTTATTTGAGGGCATTGTGTACTTTTCGGATTAGGGTTTTTTCGCTATATATTTGTAGCGAGGGTTTCTTTTTCTGTAATGCAAGCAATACGGAGAAATGTGAGGAAGAGCGTTGTAACCCTATTCTCCATTGATAGTGAAGTAAGATCTCATCTCACCAGGGATGTAGGCAATCTTGCCGAACCTCGTAAAATCTGTGTGCATTATTTGTTTTGTTTTTCTATTATTTTCTGCATCGTTTTAGAGTTGCGTTTCTACATGTTAGTCTCCCCCAAAGATTAATCAAAGTGTACATAAACGGACCTGAAATTTTTATCTGTTACCTTTTTTTCAATCCCTTCCTCCAAGTGTGGAAACTGAAAAGCCCACCCTCCATAGTCCATTAAGTAAAAAAAAGTTTTTTCTATATTTAAGTCAAGAATCCAGTGCGTGATCATCACGGGAAATTACCAGCAAGTCAAGAATCCAGTGCGTGATCATCACGGGAAATTACCAAAAAGAACCCACAATACTTATCTTTGCATTGACCATTTGAGTCGAGAACCCAAGCCGTTATAAGATTTTGAGGGAGCCAACACACGAGCAATTATGGAGTTAGAGCCACAGAAATTTCAGAAAAAAACTTCCCTCTTCTTCTCAGTTTGAGGTCATTGGGATTTAGGAGTACCGAATAGGAAACAAAAACGATCAAGCTTCATCGTTTGGTCATCATTGATTAAAACCCATTTCCCAGAAATCTTTTTCGATTCCATTTATAGATTTTTTTCCTTCTTTCGTTGGAGCAGAGATGAAGTTCTGCAAGACATATCAAGAGTACATGGAAGGACAGAAGAAGCCATTACCAGGGGTTGGATTGAAGAAACTCAAGAAGATCCTGAAGAAGTGTAAGGGAGAGGTTCAATTGCGCAGAGACAACACTGGGGTTCTTATCGCCTCCACTTGCCCCCACCAGTGCCCAGGTGATAGTGAGAAATAAATTTCTTTCATTTCATAACAATTTTCGTCTCAGATTTTGTTTTTTCTTCGCCCCTTCACTCCATTTTCGATTTTCTACTCTGGAATCAATTACCTTAATTCTGTTTCAAATGAAAGTAAAAATTCCAAGCAGATATATGTTCACATTTCTTGTTTCATTTCCATTTGGTCTTGTAAATCTTTTCATTGTTTGTAATCTGATTAAATTAGCATATATTGGATGTGAGAGATCACAAAATGATTGTCCTGAATCTGCTTGTTCATACTGGGAAACAGAAACAAAAAATAAATTTGAAATCTTGGTTACTTCTCAATGCTTCTTGAACAAGAGAGGCCAGGAAGGGAGCTAAAAAAGGGGAATGGGGGAATAAGAGTTGGTTTGATCCTCTTTTTTTTTTTTTTTTTTTTGACTCCTTTCAGCTTTGCTTCCAGACTTGCACATGTTCTCAAAGACAAGCATGTGTGTGTGACTGTGTGTTCTCTTTGTTTCCCTAATGAATTCTTCTAAAGAACAAGCATTGGGTAATGATTATTGATGAGAGTGTAGACATTTTTTCCTATTCTTTTTTACCCTCTTGTTCTTTCAATGAGAAGTTATGGTTTGCAGACCAGAGGAGCTTAAAAAAAATAAACAAGGAGTAGGCTAAAGATTAATTGGGAATAAGTGATGACAAGGGTGGAATGGTGAAAAGGGATTCACATAGCTGACCCCTTTTAGTTGTCAATAGGCTTAATTTCATTGAGTTTTTCTTTTAAGCTTTCTATAAAATGGAGGAAAATTTTACAATACCAGACATTCATAAATGCTATGGTCGATCAGGGTTCTAGGGATCGGAATAGGCATCAGTGGCAACGGATTCTGTTGACGATTCTCATTACTTGAACCCTGTGGTCAATTCATTATGTAAAATAAAAAAGAGGAAGAAATACCTTCAGTGTCAAAGCTGAATTTGTGGAGTACTAGGAATCTGGTATAGCACTACTCTTGTGTACACTTATTTGCTTCAAGGCATTCCAGAGTTATGGTTCTGTTGATTTATTCTTGAGGCTATTACATTCTCATTAATCTTCTACATTGTGTTTTGTTGTGGGCTCACTGTGATCTCCATTCCCATTTATTTCAAGTTTTGATGTTTATGATTTTAATTGATGTGCAGTGTGTGATGGAACCTTTTTCCCCTCTCTACTTAAAGAGATGTCCACAGTTGTGGGTTCCTTCAATGAGCGTGCACAGAAATTGCTTGAGCTACACTTAGCTTCAGGCTTCCGAAAGTACTTCATGCGGAAAGGAAGGAACCATGTTGGTTTAATTCAAGAAGGCAAGGACTTAGTTACTTATGCAATGATTAATGCCATTGCTATCAGAAAAATTCTAAAGAAGTATGACAAGGTATTGAATTTTTTCTTTGGTGGCATTGACAGAGTATCAGTCTTAAATTATAAACCATACTACTGCTTTTATAGAGAAATTGATATAGAAAATTATATTCCGGGCTCAGGTTCATTACTCTAAACAAGGTCAGGCTTTCAAATCACAAGCTCAAAGTATGCATATTGAGATCCTTCAATCTCCTTGGCTGTGTGAGCTGATGGCTTTCCACATCAACTTGAGGGAAACTAAGGCTGAGGCAAAGGCAACTACAGTTCTTGAAGGCTGCTCACTTGAGTTCAATGATGGCAAGCCATCACTCTCTTGTGCAATCTTTGATTCAGTAAAGCTCGATATTGATCTCACCTGTTCTATATGCTTGGTGAGTTTATCTGGTTTTGTGAGTGATAAAACCAACATACCTTGCATACATAAGATACATAGTAGTAGGGGTGTTTGAACAATTGCACCCAAACTTCAATCCTAACAAATAATCATAAACAACTATTAGCAAGATTTTCTTGGACAGTGTAATGTCATAATTGGCCTAATCAACTTCTAAAGAATGATGGCTGTAATTCTAATCTGGATGCATGTTTGTATGATACCATATCTCCTAAATCTTCTATTGTCCATCCTCCTGGGTATGTGAATCGTGGTGTCTCGGATTCTTTTCGATACTGTAATGACCATGAAAATTCCTAGGGCCTAGAGGACAGACACTATCTTTTGATGAAAATTAGTACCATAAGGGATCTTCTTGATAAGTACTGGCCTGCCATTAAGTTTTATAGGCAATTTTTGTAACAATGTTTACCTTGTTCTGACTTAGAAAGTTATGAGGACATAACTGAAGGTTGTATATCAGTTTTTCTTTCCTTTTTAAATATCATGATTCATCTATTGTTTCTAACATTAACAGGACACACTGTTTGATCCGGTGTCTCTCACATGTGGCCATATCTTCTGCTACATGTGTGCATGCTCTGTGGCATCAGTGACCAGTGTGGATGGACTAAAGGCATCAAATCCTAAAGCAAGATGCCCTCTTTGTCGAGAGGTTAGTATCTGTTCAATGGTCTCATTTTGGATATCTTTCAAAACTTAATTGTATCATAGGTGAATTATAGGATGTTCATGTTTTGTTAAGTAACTTGTGAATGGATTTCAGGCAGGAGTTTTTGAAGGTGCTGTATCTATGGATGAGCTTACCATTTTATTAAGTCGAAGGTATATTTTTCACTAACACTGAATTCCACACTACATTATGGTTACTAATTTGAGTTGTCATCCCAAGATGCCTCCTTTCATAACAATCAAGATATTAAATGTTTAGGTAGCATTGCTGACGACAACAAGAAATAATGTGCATTGTGGTTAAGTTTCATACATGTTGATTTCAAACAGAAATTATAGTCTGGTTCTTTTTCTTTGTTTGCATCTTTCAACAGATGCCATGAATATTGGGAAGAACGACTTCAGACGGAAAGAAGAGAGCGGATTAAGCAGGCAAAGCAGCACTGGGAATCACAATGTCGAGCTTTCGTAGGAGTCTGATTGAAAATTAAGATTTCAAATACTCCCTCAATCTTAGTGACAATTCATATAGATAGATTTAGGGTCTTGAGATTCATTTGAAACTTTCTAGGTTCTTCTATAACTCTGGTTGGCTCATGTGAAGAAATAGGAATTCTGGGAGATTTGGTTGTTTTGTTTCTGGTTCTATTGTTTGGTCATAAATGTATTTGGGAAGTGTATAAACATAATAAAGGCATGTGAGGGTTTACTTGCATGAACTTCATTATAAGATATAATGAGTTAGGCTAGGTATGAATACAAAGACAATTATCAAGTTGTACTAAGTTTGGAGCAACATGAAGATCTTCATAGACATTTCAAAAGTTACCCACTCTGTAATGTAGAAAAATTTCAAGCTAATTCTTCATTTAATTGCTGTGGAAAATATTTTTCAAAATTCAGGCATTCTTCTCTAGAAAGAAGAATATGAAGTTCTGAAATATTTGTAGTAAGGCAAGGCCATGCATTGCAAACATGTTCCAAAATTGATATGTGGAGTTTTTTTTTTGGGTGAAATTTTGGATAAGACATTGTGCTTCCCTTATAGTCTTCATTAGGGGTGAAACAGGGCCAAGTTTCTTAAAACCCTAGTCCAAGTCTAAGTCCTCAAAACTCAACCTAGTCCCAAGCTAATCTTGTCGGGTCCATGCCTCAACCATATCGGGCCCATCCCGACCTTGATTGATCCCGATTGGGCAGGGTTGGGCCAGGTTGGCCCTGAATTTTGTTGTAACTATGGTTAATGGAAAAGATACTATGACTTTTACTTTTTTTTTTTTTTTTTCCTCTCTTTTTTTTTTATAGCACAATTCTTCGTCCAATAAGGATAAAATCTTCTCATTTGACACATGCACTCAAAAAAAATGTGCAATATCATTATAGCGATTAAGAAAGATAAAATTTTAAGTCACTTTTAAATTATTTCCAAAATTAAAAATAAAACAAGGGGTCTTCAAAGAAGGTTACAACAAGATGCACCGTTAGTTTTTGTAAATGATCAATTGAAATGAATAATTATTTGTCCACCTATAGTTTAATTTCAAAAGTAAAGGTTATGAGTAAAATAGGGATCCCACACCCTTTGGCTGCTCAGTTCCACCCAGTGTTATCAATTCGGCCGAATAATTCGAACCGAATTTTTCCGAATTTTACCAAAAATTCTGACCGAATCCGAATTAAAAATAAAATTCGGTAAAATTCGTGATTTTTTCAAAAGTGAATATAAAACGCGAATAATTCGGACCGAACCAGATTAAACCGAATTATTCGGTCCACTTAAACAGTATTTAAAAAAAAAAACCCCAATAAGCTTTTTTGACCGAATCCTTAAATTAATCAATCGAATTATTCCGAATAATTCTCCGCCCGAATAATTCCCGAATCCGAATTTGCTAACTATGGTTCCACCTACTATTGAAGACTTGAAGTGTATTGAACACTTAAATCATGGGTCCACATCAGAAATTACTTCTTGTGGTTTTTCTCTCTTAAACATCAAAGCATTATATTAACAGAGAATGATTAGCGCTCACACAACATAATATTTTCATTTTTTCTAACAGGTAAGCGATAAAGATTACTACAATAAATAAAATACATTGATGGTCGGCAAGGATAAGGTCTATCTCGGATTTAAAACTACATGAACAAAACTAGCAATAATTAAACCCACAACATAATATCACTCGCGTCCGGCCTCCAAAATGTTTTTTTTTTATCTTCCTTCAAAGTGTTAATCGACTTACAACCTTTCGCTCTCACATACACACATGAAATGACCTATCTGCCCGTTACATACTATACTGTTTCATCTATCTTCATTGGTGCACTTTCTATGCCCGTTTGGTCAGAGAACCCCCTCCCTTTTCTTTATTTTTCCTTTCTCCTTTTATAATTGATAAAATATATACATATATATATATATATATATATATTTTTTTTTTTTTTGCAATAACAACCTTTTTTTTTTACATTACATTACCCAATTCATGTATATCCATAAGTAGTCCTTCATGGGGGGACATTTGAGGCTAAATGATGCATTATGGATGAAGAAAGCATTGCAAGCCCTTTGAGGTAAACTGTAAATTAATCCTTTTGTCTTATCATTTTGCGTATTATTCTGATTGATAGATTACAAAGCTATAGAGGATTATTAGGATTTTGGATTGATAAAGCTACAAAGACAAGTTAAAAGTAGTAGTGATATATTATTCAAATTTACACTCAGATTTGTTAGGTGTCAACTTAAATGCTTTTGATTAAAGCAAGGCTTTATTAAAAGTAGTGTAGTACAAGGTATCATGGACCTTGGTTAGACCTAATCTAAAAATGTTTGGTGGGCTCATATTGAGATCCATCCAAACATTGGCCCCACTATGAACATAACCACACACCCAAAATGAAAATCCAAAATTTAATCTAAAAAAAATAAAAAATAAAAATTCAAGAAAATGGTCAAATGATGTGTTTCTAGGTTTCAAATTCCAACCATGGCTCAAGATATCGGTATCTTATCGATCATATCGCTGTTTCTTAATATTGATTCTTAACAAATATGGTAGCGGTGCATCAGTCGGTGCTAAGGGCAAACTAGTTAAAAAATGGTCATTTTTCAAAAAATTGAGGACAAAACAGTTCCATACAACTATATCAACATCGGTTGAGACTCTGGATCAATACCAATCCTGATACCATGATTTTAATCCTTAGTTCCAACTATAAGTAAGAAATAAATAAAGTGAAAGATGAATAAATAAAACTTATTATAACCAAAGTTGGGGGGAAAAACATGGATGATTTTATAATGATAATATAATATGCATAAGCTACCTAGGAAAACATATGCTTAATGCCTGCCCTAATTTTAGCTTAGTTTTATAATAATTCTCCCACCCTGTCCCACTCCCAAAATTACTACTGCAACCTTGGTTCTACGTGAAATTACAGTAATTACCTTCACAAGGGTTCAATGTTCATTCATAAGTTGAGGGCATGGCATTGTTTTGTAAGTTATATATATATATATATATATATATATATATAAAGAAAAAAAACAATTAGATTAGAAGTGAAGGCAAATTGGGTCCCATTGATAAGGGAAATCCACTAAAACTAAGTACGTTTCACATGCATAGTGGGGACCGGTCCCTAGAACCTCTACCATGTACCGGTTGGTTGGTGATATTTGTATTTACAAATTAGGGAGGTATTGCCCCATTGCTTGTGTGGAAAGGAATCTCCACGGGAAGCCAATGGAGGATTATAGTGCTTACAAGAGTCTTTCGGTTCTTACAACAACTCTTTCTCACCAATCAAGTAGTACAATATGTGTATCTTATCTTATAGCCCAATGAGGAGTAGGTGGACTCGAGCGAGCGACGTAGATCACCTAGCAAGCAACTAAAGTCGAGACGCATCATCATCATCAGATTTCACTAATGAGGATGCAAATCAAAGTGAGATGACACTATCTTGTGCAACACAACTGTAGTTGGCCTTTTATGTTAGGGGGTTGGGGGGGGGGGATCAAATTCCTTGTCAAGTATCATCCCTATTGATCTCTTTTCAATTGTTTTGGCTATTACTAAACCTAGCCTAGCTAGCTTTCAAAATTCATATTAAGGCAAAGCACACAACTATGGTAAGACATCCTTAAACACGATTAGGTCAATCAATCTAGACCAAGATGCATTCATTAACAAAAACGAGGTATGAATGAAAACCTTTCATAAAAAATAAACAACCCTACTCACTACAAATGAATACTTCACACCTCTCACACATTTTGTAGATAAGGCATGCTTTCATCATCTAGTGGTTTAGAACATCTCTCTTTAAAAAAGTAGGGATGTTTTGAACACCTCATATCGTCATTTTTTCACTCATGCCTACTAGTGTTTGATGTTGTTGAAGATAAGAGAATTAAGATATGTGAACAATTCGTATAAAGGTTCACATATAAGGAAGGAGAGAAAATTTCAAAGAGGAAAATGAGTATAAGAGGGTACATGGGTACATGGTTCCAGCACTCTGACCATTAGTTTTCCTTACAAATAATGAGTATACTATGCCGTGCCACGCAAATTGTCACTAAGTATGTGATGTATATTCCTAACTTTGGATAATTAATTGGGGAGTTCAAAAGTAGGCAGATTACATGAAGCCATGAAGGTCTCGGTAAAGAAAAGCGAAAATTGGGGATTAGATGTAAATTACGGAATTGTTGCTGAGGAGGTCAATAAAGGTTAAAAGGTGTATGTAAATTCAGAAAGATATAGGAATATATTGGTCAATCTATTGTAAATATAGCCGTTTTATTCACATTTATTGTAATTCTAAAAGATATCTTCCGATGTACTGCCTTCAAAAAAATAATATTATATGAAGGCATAATCCCGCGTGCTGGTTTTCAGACTCTGCTATCATCGCAAGGAATTGCAGAGAGAGAGAGAAGAGAACAAAAGGTTACAAACCCTCGCCTTTACGGCTTATTGGAGTTTCTCTGTTTCAAGTTTTCGTGGATCCATTTGAAAATATTGAGCATTTTGAATGAAGAAACCGGGACAGTGGATCGACCACGTATGAACATCTTGTTTCGGAAATAATCTGGTAAGGTTTTGTCAATTTTTGTTTCATTTCTGCTTGTTTTTCGATTCGTCTGGTTTATAACGGTTAAATCTGTTAAAGATCTAGTTACCATGATCTAAGGTTTGATTTTGAATCGGAATCGTTTGTATTTCGCTATCTTAGATCGGATTCTCTTCGATTGCAGATTCAGAAGCCTTGGATCTCGATTGGCGAGGAATCACGTAAATGTTTTGCTTGATCTTCGAGTTTTCCCCTACTCGTGAGTTTAATTCGTTGAGTTCAGTAGATTTAGGGCTTTCTTTGGCCACTTATTCAATCTATTGTCTTTTTTCGTGTTTATCTCTTTTGCCTTTTTTTTTTCTTCGGAGTATGACGTGTTGGATTTATCTTCCTCGCAGAGTCTGTCTATAAAGTGTAAAAATTGGCTCCGCAACGCCGCTCGCAGCGCCACATGGGTGGCCAGATGCAACAGAGCAATGCCGCTGCTGCGGCGGCTGCTCTGTATGATCATCCTGGGGGGACATCCCTGCATAATGCAGGACCTGCGAGCGATGTCGGCGATGCTGTCATGGCACGGTGGCTCCAGTCCGCAGGATTGCAGCATCTGGCCTCTCCTTTGGCTTCAACTGGCATTGATCATCGTCTTCTTCCGAACCTCCTCATGCAGGTACGTCAATGCTGCTCCATTTCCATACTTTTATGTAAAAAAAATGGAAGATCTATTTATCTTTGAACTGACTTTGGTCTGAATAAGCATTCTGTCTGGAGCTGGGGTTGCTTTTTCTCACTTCTTTTAGAATGGTATTTGTAATTCCATTAGAATGTCACTTTATTTGCACCTGGACTTACTGTTATGATTTACTATTACTGATCAGCATGTTCTTGGAAATTATTTTTGATGGTGTTTGCTTATTTAATTTTTGTTTGTCTGAATCTGTAAGGTTGCCACCTAAATTTTCAACTGCTGGGAATTGGAAATTGGGCTACTATTTTGGTTTTTTCTTTTTTCTCTCCCTATTGGTTGTTGTTGTCTGATACCTGGTTTCATGGTATATGTATGTATGTATTTGTAGATTATAATGTATTATATAAAATGTTTGCTCATCCTATCTTGGTTCTGATAATAAATGGCCAACTTTTGTTGAAGGGTTATGGAGCACAATCTGCTGAAGAAAAGCAGAAGCTTTTTAAATTAATCAGGAACCTCAACTTGAATGGGGAGTCTGGTTCTGAACCATATACCCCAACTGCTCAAAGCTCAGGAATGGCTGCTGCGACAGAAGGTTTCTATTCCCCTGAACTTAGAGGTGAATTTGGAGCTGGCCTTTTGGATCTTCATGCTATGGATGATACTGAGCTTCTTTCTGAGGTATGTGTTCACTTTCACCGCTACTGAACTTGTTGATATAAGAGTTGCGTAGTATACAAGCATGGCAACTTATTTCAATAGTCTTTTGGGAATTAATTTAAGCATAGTTGTCATGGTGTCGCTTTGGTGTCAAGGTGCCTTGGTCGCCTTGGGTCGACTAGCCCACTGACTACTATGATCTTAATCTTAAGCCAGTTAATCAACTTTCAAATGTAAATCTCATGACTTGCAGTTTTTCTGGGTTGTTAATGTAAGACAAGTCACAACTAAGAACCAGTCCACAATAGGACCACTAGTATCCTGTCCAGCAGTAGGATCACAAGTACTGTTAACAATATGTTAACCCAACAACAGACCAATAGGTAGCAAACCCAATCAACACACAAATAACAAAGCCTTTAATATTAAAGGCAACCACAGGTCAGAATATTACTGAGAAAACAACCAGTTACAGAATAACAGGGCACTCACTATTGTCAGCAGGTCAGAATAGGTGTTAGAAATTAAAATAAATAAATTTTGGTCCAGAATTAGCAAGTCACTACTACTTGGATGGGGAAATTAGTGCTATCGAGGGTAGTAGACTTGGTGAGGGTTGACAGTTCAAAATCCCAGCCACAATTAATGGCTAGATCAAGAGATTTGTAGTGAGATCCAAAATAGTAAGTAAAGCTAAAAAATAGAAACTGATAGACTACATCCAAAACCAGCCATAGGATCAGCTGAAACCACCAGCGACGGAGAAGAATATGAAGGGTATTACCCTCCCAAAATCTGGAGAACCAGTGCTGCAAGTTGTATTGAGTCTTCAAAATCAACTTCTGATGGTGAACCACTAGAACAACCTTCTAACGATCAGCAACAACAATAGTAGCAGAGAAACAGCTTTTCGGTACTTCTCAGATGATGGTATTGCAGAGTACTAAAATAGAAAGTAGGAATTAAGTAGGGGTGGGGATATAACCAGGGCATCTCACCTATGGCCTTGGTTAGTCTCTCACTAACCTAGGAATCTCTTCTCTCACTGTTTCACACAGTGGCATAAAACTAGAATTTCATTCAACTTCAATAATTGTGGGGTAGGACTTTAAAGGTACCTCCAATTGCAAGTGTCAGACAATAATTTACTATACTAAGGTCCCTTAAAAAATAATTACTATACTAGGTGGCGGAGAATCCTGTTTCTTTTTAGGGTGATTTGAGTTCTGAAAATCAATTGTTTGGCCACCAGCTGCTTGTGTATGTGTGTTACTCTTTTCATTGGCCTGTTCCTCAAGGCTTTAAAACACATTGTGCCATGTTAAGACTGGAAATGGAAATTGGCCTACAGTCTAGAGAGAGGGGGTATGGAGGAGCACAGATATGCTAGAGATGGTTCAGTTGACTCTTTTATGCGTAGATGTTAATTGTCATATGGGTGGGGTGTCAGAGGAAGTGATAAAGTAATGGTACTGTATCTGGATGGTCAGAATAGGTGCAAATGATACAAGGTCCTATTCTTGAAGGTATGTTTGTCTGGTAGTTTATGGTGTTTGGGAGCTAGTATTGGAAGAAATTGAGATATGGTTTTACTACAGCAGGTAGGAGACAAACCAGCTGACACGGACTAAAGAGATTCGAGTGTTGGTAGGTCAAAGTTTTCAATTTGCCATAATGTTTCTGGTTTGTTTAGAACTTTCAAGCCTTGAGGCATGTTGGCCGGGTTTCTGTCAGGTTGATCAGTGATACAGTGAAAAGGATCTTGTTGAGATGATGTTACTTATTCACTAGCCATTTGTAGGGATAAACTCCATAAGGTTGGGAGTGGAAAGCAATGGAAATTCCTCTGAAGTTAATGTAGCTTTAGAAGGGGAGGATAGGAAGGTTTTGTCTGCTAGAATGCTAGGTCCTATGGTGGCTCCAAAGTCCAAAATAGAGAATTATAGACAGGCAGTTGTGAGCGTAGGGACACCCCTAAATAAATTGGTTAGGATGTTATTCTTCTTTTTCTATATGATTGGGCAGTGGAAAGAAAAAATCTAATGACTGTTTGAGGACCTAGCTAGACGTACTCCTCATATATGTGAATTGGTTCCTATCTTTGGGATTGGGCTTGCACTTCTAGGAGGTTGCAGATAATGATGGAGCTGCCTCAGTTGATTGGAATTAAAGGACTGACCTCTATCATGCTTGTAGAAGGCCACAACAGTATACTTATGTTTTTGACACATCACATGGAAAGAATGTTTCGGTAATCATTTTTATGTGATTTCTTTATGTTGTGGGGAAAGAATGTGCGAGTGTTGGTGAAATTTTATTTATTCTAGATACATAAGAATATGGCTTCAAAGACCTTTTATGGAGGCAAACCAGGTGTTGGAGTTGGAATGGCGAAACAAGACCCATGTCACCAATTCCAATGAGTTGGACACTGCACTTAATTCAGTATAGTTGAAGGGGATTAGAGGAACTGTGAACAGTAGTAGGATTATGAATATAAAACTCCAAAATTAAATAAAAAATGAATATAATAAATGTGCTGATTTTCCATGTTATCTTACCTTCGTAGATGATGGTCTTTGTAGAATCATTGTTGTGAGAGTTTTTGTCGGTTCCTTTTTTAGTTATTTTATCTCTGATCTAATGCTCATGATAGGTTCTAACTTGCTTAGTGTACTAACATAGCTGTCACGGTGTTGCCCAGGGAACAGGGTGCTCCTTGAGATCCAAGGCAGCAGATCACCTTATGTGCCAAGGCATTCAGACCCAAAACTTGATGATTAATACCATCTACATGTTATAAATTTCAATCATTTCTCATGTCTACCCTTGTACATTTCCATAGTCTCACTTTTTAAGCCCTTATGTTCTATATTTCAACCTTTATAGTCCTACTTTATGAATGTATATTTATATGTGTATGTATGGCCACACGTCAGGACGGCTGGCTACCACTGTGGCTCAGCTTGGTGCCATGACAACTATGCATGGGAAAATGACATAGTGTCTTTTAATAACTGTGTTTAAAAGAAAATTGCCTTTTTTTTTTTTTTTTTTTTTCGGGGGGGGGGGCGCTGGTTGTTAGAAACTAAAATTTGAGTTGAGAGAAGTTATGAGGTATGCTCTGTTTCTCCTTCTATATTTTCTGTTGATAATGTTGTGGTTATCCTGTTAGCAGCATGTATTGTCAGAATCCTTTGAGCCTTCGCCTTTCATGCCCGCTGTAGTAAAGGGGTTTGATGATGACTTTGATGCAACGAATAGTAGGCAACAAAGAGTGGAAATAGATGCCTCAACTAGACTACCAACAAACGAAAAAGAGGTCAGCACAAAGGATAGCAATGTGGCAAAGATTAAAGTTGTGGTATGTTGGTTCAATATTTGTACCTGAAATTGTCTGATGATTTTATTATTTCTAGCTCAATTATTTAGTTCTTTTGACCTCAATTCAAGAGTGCGGCTTATGCATCTCCTACTCTTCTGTGACCAGATGCATAAACATTGTGTGGTTAATAGTTTCATCACTTTACGCTAGACGGCCTTCTTGTTTGTGTTTTGACATTTATTTTCAATAAAAAAAGGGCGTACCTAGTGCATGAGGCTCCCACCACTGTGGGGTCTGGGGAGGGTCATAATGTATGCAGCCTTATCCTTGCTTCGCACAAGAGGCTGTTCCCCGACGTGAACCTGCGACCACTAGGTCGCAATATGATATTTAATGAAGTTATTGTTCTACTGCTTTTGTTGACTATATGATCCATTTCTCTCCCCACGTGGGAAGAAAGCCACATGGTAAAATTGCCACATTTCCAAACCTTGTGCTTATGCATAAATTATTTTCTTTACCAAATAAAAGGGGAAAGAGAGATCATCTTTTCATCTCACACAAATGAGGGAATATTTTCTTTTATCATGGCCAGCTATTGAAGCTTTGTGCTTGTACCATTTTTGGTACATTAATTGCATGATTCACAGATATACGCAAGAGAGCGTTTTCTTGATATATATTATTGTTCTCATGTTAATTTTTTGATATTTGTCTCAGGTGCGGAAAAGACCTTTAAACAAGAAGGAGCTTTCGAGGAAGGAGGATGATATTGTAACAGTATTTGATAATGCATACTTAACCGTTCACGAGCCAAAGCTGAAGGTTTGAACATTGCTCGGTTGCTATTACATGTATAACTTGATGATGCAATCCATTGCATTATGCTTGATGGAAAGTGCGGCTTCTTCTCGCTTGATGTAAAAGGACTAATTTGTTTTGCTGTGATGGAAGGTGGACTTGACTGCATACGTGGAGAAGCATGAATTTTGTTTTGATGCTGTTCTAGATGAACAAGTTACCAATGACGAGGTAACAATCTTGTTACCTGAGTTTAAGTTTAAAGTTGATGTATCTTTAGGAAAACTAGCCATTGTTTTTGGTTTTCTATTTATTCTCTTTGATGTTGCCTATTTAAACAGTTCTGTTTGGCGGCAGGCATTTATTGTTTAGGGTAAATATTCTTAAATCAGTCATTACGTGCTTAGTGTAAACTAGAGCCTGTAATGTTACTTTTATTGAAGAACAAAAGATTTGATCACCAACCTTTGCACTTTATGGACAGGTGTATCGTGTGACTGTAGAGCCGATTATTCCTACCATATTCCAGAGAACGAAAGCAACATGCTTTGCATACGGGCAGACAGGTCTGTAGATATTCAGGCTTTCTCAATATTGCACCCTGCTGTCTCACCTTGCATGAGTAAAGGGCCAGATTATTGTTGGAAAAATGAATTGGCTTGCATTCTGTTTGAAAGTTACAGAACATGTAAAATGTTGTTTTCAGCCATTATTATTTTGTTTAAGGCAAAAAATTGTTAGATTTTAATCTATGCATGCTCCTTTGCTTTTCTTTTGGCTTTCTTCCCAGGTTTATAGTCATCTTATCATATGAAGGTTTATCATTCTTCTCAGTTATAAATTGTTGTGATCATATTTTACAGAACTGTTTCATTGTTATCATCGTTAGTTCTCTTATTTACAACTTACAAATGAACAAATAAATTCTTCCAGTTAGTTATTGTACGTAGGTTGATTTTTTTTTTCTTCTGGAAGCTGGCTGAGTTTTGAATTCCTATAACACTAATTAAAGTACATGTACTTAATTTTCAGGTAGTGGCAAGACGTTCACCATGCAACCTCTGCCTTTGAGAGCAGCAGAAGACATTGTTAGATTGTTGCATCAGCCAGCATACCGTAATCAGAGATTTAAGTTGTGGCTTAGCTATTTTGAGATATATGGAGGGAAACTCTTTGATCTGCTCAGTGAGAGAAGGTCAATTTTTTTTTGCTATTGCTTGATTGATTCTTTTTTTGGCTTGTGTCTTTGAATGCTCCTGTCTGATTACCGCTCCTCTGTTTATTGAGAAATAATTGGAATCAGACCCTTCCCTGGGAAATGGGTCTGATATCAATGAATATCTGAGAGCTTTAAATCTTGTTAAACAGGAAACTTTGCATGAGAGAAGATGGCCGGCAACAAGTTTGCATTGTTGGACTGCAGGAATTTGAGGTCTCGGATGTTCAAATTGTTAAGGAATACATTGAGAGAGGAAATGCAGCAAGAAGTACAGGATCTACTGGTGCGAATGAGGAATCTTCAAGATCACATGCTATTTTACAACTTGCCATTAAGAAGCACCGTGAGATAAATGGATCCAAAAGGCTGAACGATGTTGATGAGTCCAAGGTTGGGAAAGTTATTGGGAAGATATCTTTTATTGACCTTGCTGGTAGTGAACGAGGTGCTGACACCACTGACAATGACAGACAAACAAGGTAATGTTTTTCTCTGTTAAATCCAGTGTCCATTACAAACAGCAGGGTTCCTGCGTTTAGTTTCTTGCAAGAAAGATTATGACATGTCGAGATGGTTAGCACCGTTTTTCTTCAAGTCCCTAGGTTTCACATTGTTTCCAGCGTAGTTACTTGTGTCTGTTCCTTAAAAAGCTATTTGAGCAAACTGTCTTAACTGGAGCACACTTCTTTATGCATTGCTGTTATAAACTGCAAAATTGGAAGTAGCTGTTACATAGATCTCTAGAACATCCATCAGTGGCATGCTGGCACAAATGGCTCACTTGTGCATGTTGCGCAATTGGATGGTTCTGTCAAGATTTAGAAATAATGAACTGTCTTTTTTTTTTCTTTTGGTAAAAAAATATAATGAACTATCATCACAGGGGAAAAAATCATGAAAGTGTTGCAAAGTTCATCAGTTTCCTGTTGTATGTGATCTCCTTGTGGGATTCCTCAGACAGTGGATCCTACCTGTATTATTCACTGATTGAATGTTGTGTCCAGGCTTCTCTTATTTTTGTTCTGTGATTTTAATTTCAACCGTTTGTTTTTCCCTTTGCAGGATTGAGGGAGCAGAAATTAACAAAAGCCTTTTGGCCCTCAAGGAGTGTATCCGTGCTCTTGATAACGATCAGATTCATATCCCATTTCGTGGGAGTAAACTCACTGAGGTGCTCCGTGATTCCTTTGTTGGTAATTCTAGGACTGTTATGATCTCCTGCATTTCTCCGAATGCAGGTTCCTGTGAGCATACTCTCAATACATTGCGATATGCGGACAGGTAATTACTGTTGAATGTGAACTATTCAAATACCATGCAGCAGTGGAGTTATCATTCACTTTTTTATTTTAATGATGTTAATTGTTGTGTAAACAGAGTTAAAAGTCTTTCTAAGAGTGGGAATGCAAAGAAGGATCAGGGTGCAGCTTCTTACTGCCAGCGAGTAAGGAGTCTTCATCAGCATCATCTTTGGCTGTTGCTGTTGAGTCGGAGGATGTTTATAGCCAGACACAAGAAATGAAAATGGTGGATATGGCTAAAAGGATTCCAGAGAAAGAAAACTTCTCCTACAATTCTGGTTCTGATTTTGAGAGACAACCATCTAGTTTGCCTAGTTTGCCATCAAATTATCCCTCAAGTGGAAGGGGGGAATCTGGGGTGGTGTCAGGCTCCTTAGAAAGGGAGAGGACCAACACCAGATCTGCTTTTGGTGGTTCTACTAGCCAGAAATCATATTTATCTGCCCAAAACTCAAATGACATGCTGGAGGAGAAAGTGCAAAAGGTATCTCCACCTCGGAGGAAAGCTTTTAGGGAAGAAAAATCAGAGAAACAGGGAAACGGGACCAAAAAGGATGGTGGGGGATCTGACTTGCCCACTTACAAACCACAACATACATATGATTCTAATCTAAACAGTACTGGTTCAAGACAGCACGGACCAGAACCAAGCCGCCAAGATGGAGATATCAATGCAATACTTGAGGTACAAGTTCATACCTGTCTCTCTCTCTCTCCGTCAAATCTGGCATGGGAAGTTAGTGTTTGCAAGACTTTGAAACACTATTGTTTTCACTGGTACAGGAAGAAGAGGCTTTGATTGCTGCTCATAGAAAAGAAATTGAAGATACTATGGAGATTGTCCGTGAAGTAAGTCCAAAATTCTATCTTAAATATATCATCTATTTATGGATGTGAAAACATTCTAAATTCCTACTGGGCTGGTATTTTTCCTTATACTTGATTGAAGTATGTTTGCTGATTGCTCTATAATGAAGAGTTGTTGAGTTTCTTTCTTTTAGTTTTTGATTTGTGGAACTGAAGCTTGAGGGGTATTCTCTACTTTCATTTGCATATTTTAATTTTTCCAATTTTTTTTTGCATATCAGGAGATGAAACTATTGGCAGAAGTGGATCAACCAGGTAGCCTGATAGACAACTATGTGACCCAGTTGAGCTTTGTGTTGGCACGGAAGGCAGCAGGACTGGTTAGCCTTCAAGCCCGCCTTGCAAGGTTCCAACATCGTCTAAAAGAACAGGAAATACTTAGTAGGAAGAAGGTCCCTCGTTAAGTTGTTTTTCTGGGACCCCAACTCATGCCAACCACTTCACAGCTGCCTTTAATTTCTACCTGTCAATGGTATCACCATTCGGCGCTTTTTAACCCCTTATTTCATGTATCTTATTGCCTTGTAAAAATATTTCATTAATGTCTTTATTGGTTCCGTCCTTGTGGAGATCTCACTGTAACTTGGAGCCAAGCGTTTATGTCAGCCGTTTCTGTTCCCTTGACGCAGTTGAGGGAAGGAACGAACGATCTTGGAGTGAATTTGGTGACCAGAGAGCCAACAGGTAGCCTTCGATGCTTAAAATGCTCAGTTTGGCAGGAAAATCCAGGTTGTGGTCAGGGAGATTGTGTAATCAAATCTGTTATTTCAGATTAAGCTTGCTATGTTTGTTTCTTTATGATTTTTAAAGAATTACAAGTTCAGAGACACCACAGAAGAAATTGAATGAGAAAAGAAATTAGTCAGGACTCATGAGCATATGCGCAGCAGTTAACATGGCAAAATTCGATCGTCCAATCAGGTAACGTATTTCATAGTTTCTTGCAAGAGTGAGATTTTTATTTTTCCCCCCCTTTTAACATGGAAAAACTATCGGGAGAATTGTATAGGTCAAAGTTAGTTTCATTAAATTAAATTAAATAAAAAAAAAAAAAACAGAAGCAGAAAGAAAAAAAAAAAAAAAAAAGAAGCTATTGGGAGAATGACTTGCATTTTTTCTCCTTCAAACAAACTATGTGGAACTTGAAACGGCCATGGAGCGTTCATTTGCTACCCAAGTTACTGCAATTATGCATGAAATGAAACGACCCCCACGCCGTTCTTCTTTAAGGAATCATATTGAGCGTTGTTTTGGGATTTTAAAATCAAGATTCCCTATTTTAAAAAACATGCCTCACTTCTCACTTAGTTACCAAAGTTATATTGTGATAGCTTGTTGTGGACTTCATAACTATATTAAATCTGAACAAATAGCAGATGCACTTTTTCAACAATATGGGGAAGATGACTACTATGATCCTAATGAAGAGAGAGTCAGGGTAGTCAACGCTCACGGGTCACAAGAAGATGGTGATATTGCGAGTACTTCTACTACAATTCATCAGGGCAGTCAACGTGTACAAGGAAGACAGATGAATGAGCTAAGGATACAAATTGCAAATCAGATGGCAGTAGATAAGGGTTACCCCCTGATTTGATTGTTTATGTAATAAAATTTCAAGACACCTATTTGCAGCTATGATTTTTATTTTGTAATTCCTATAAACTTGAATAGTAGACTTTTGTTTTCTTATTAAGATAAATGTGGAAACTCTTTATGTTTATATTTTATTATTTCCTTTAAGTAATAGTATTTTAAAAGATAATTTCATAAACAAATTATTTCCTTATTTAAGTTAAATTTGACCATAATAGCATGTTTGTAATTATTGATTTCATTGTTCAAAAGTGAATTTTCATTATTGTACTCTCCAGGAATAGAAGTGTTTGTCAAACGCTGTTTCTGTTCTTTTCCTGTTCTAAAGCCATTTCTGAAATAGTTTTACCAAACGCTGTTTCTATTCCCCCAGAGTGTCTTCACAGCATGGAATCGAAAAAGAACACTTCTGTAAAAGAACACTCTCCAGGAATAGGAAGTGTTATCAAACGGCACCTAAGCTAAATTCTGATGTGTCATGGAGATTGGATAAGGAAAGAGATGGTAGGAGCCGGATTTCTGAGATCATAGTTATTGCCCTGCTGTCTTTCTTGGAGTTCCAGAGTAATGGGAGCATTCTGAAGGGTGAGGGTGAGGGTGAGGCTATGGCTATTCGTTCTAGTTTGTTGGGATGGTATTTTTATGTGGAGTGGACCACATTCTAGCAGTCAGGCGGCAAGGAACTGATTTCCTATCTTCTAAACTCATCCAAAGCCACTCTGCTCTTTTCTCAGGGTATAGTCTCGAACATTTTATACTTCACTACTCGCTTGGCAAATTGTAACTTCGTTGTTTCTAAGGAATCCAACTCAACAGTAGATTCTTTAGCTCGGAAGACCCTCTCTATTGCGTGTATCATAGGTCATTTCTTACCAGAAAATGGAAAGAAAACGAAATCATACATGAAATAACTGCTACATCTAATACTAGACATCCACAATCAAGAAATAAGCCCAAAACTCTACGTGCAGGTTTGGTCCAATCTGGATTTGGGTCGTGCAGAACCAATTCAATTTTTAAAATCCTGATCCCAAATCGATCAAGGGGGAGAGGAGCTACATCAATAAGAAGATCAAAATAATGAAGATGAGAATACCCCTAACCGATTAGGTGATCTTCTGGTTTTCCATATTTAAGACACCAACAAACTCCTAAAATCATGCCTAACGTGTAGAGACAGCTGAATACAATTTAGAAATAGCCCTCCATCCTCGAGAAATCAAATGGAGGTAAAAAGTTTTCAAGGGTTGTCATATCAAGGTTTAAAAACTCGGGATCAATCTCAACTGATACCGATCCTGGATTTACCCTCATTTAAAAAAAGAACGTGTTTTGAACGAGAAATTCATATAAGATAATGATCCTTCATTAGTGCCACAAAAGATCATGTACATAAACAGGCATTTGATTCATGGGGTTTCTCCAGGTTCGGTTAGCAAGTATCCATCTAGAGTGGGTTTCTCTAATAAAATACCAACTTAGGTAGAGACCCAGACATTGTACAGTGTTAATAGTTTTCTCAATCTAAAGCAACATAAGAGGGGGCAACCGTCATAGGCTGTAGGTTCCAAATTCAATTGGTGGCTTCTCCACTTTACTCAGAAGAGGGAATGTGCAGTCCTATGAATCAGACCATATCTTGACCAGCAAGAACCAGTGGTTTAATGGGTTTGATTAAATTATTCCTGTTCTCCTCTCAGCTTATCAAGAGTTCTTGCCCATACCAAGTCTCAAGATCCACACAGAAATAGTGAAAGCAAAACGGACAGACAGATGCAATAAAGCAACAAGAATGACGGGTTCAAACATGGATGATTCTGTCGGGAGACGATTAATAGGGTTGTTTTTGGGGCAGGCAAAGCATATACTAATCAACCATGAATAGGAAAATACAATACGCACTAGGTGGCTCTAGAGGTACCTGCTTTAGTTACTATAATTGGCTGCAAGAAACCCAGAATTAAGTTGCTCATAAATGAGATGTTCATAAAAATTTGAGGAAATAATCTCACACCATCAAATCAGATGAACAATCTAAATACCTTTCGATGACTCACAACTACATCAACCTATGCAGTAAACTTATCTGAACTGTCAGTATTTGTAGAATACAGGATTAACCTGTCTCTCCACTTGGCTGTCAAAGATCCAAAATAAAATCATATGCATACAGAAGTGACAATATGTAAGACCACTTCAACCCTTCTTTGAACTTCCTCAGAAGGCATCATTTATTATTACAATTGTGGACTGACAACTAAATTCCAAGAAAGAAATGGCTATAAGAAAAAAGGGGCGAAAAAAGGCTAAAAGAGAAAAGGTGATAAGGGTACGGGGAGGGGCTGAGTGACCCCAAGGGAACAGAACGCAAATAGTAACCCAGCCCCAAAAAACTCATGCTCAGACATATATATTATATACAGGCAAGCAATTCCATTTCCTCCCATGCAAGAAAATAAAGTATCGTCAGTGTCAGCCAGTTTGTCCACCCAGAAGAGTGAATATGCTTGAGCTGCATGGCAACTATTCAAGGGTCTCCACGTTCACGGGAGGCCACACCAGTTTCATATCTTTCAACAACCTTTCCCATTGATCAATTTCTCTACTAACTGCAGCCTAATCAAACAGATAAGTTCCTTACAGTTCACTCAGCTTTCAACCTCAGAATCTCCTTTGCAGTCCTCTGCCGGAAATAAGGTATGTGTTTCTACAAAAAAAAAAAGGAAGGCATAGATGGATTCAGCTTAACAAATGGAAAGATGGAATTCACGTTTGATCATCAGAGTGCATGCTTACTCTTCTGTCATTCAGGTATTAAGTTTTGAGCTCTTTTGATGCTATCTTGGACCATTAAATGACTAAACGAAATTCACAAACCATTTGTTTCAACGGAAAACTATTGCCTGGCAAATCAATTTGCAGTTAATGAAATTATTTTGTATTCGTAATTTGTCATTTTATGTTCATGCTTCACAAGGAAGCATATCTGGGCATGGTATATTGAGGGAAAAGAATTTAACCATATGATTGGGGATGATAGCATCCTTCATGGGTGGCAATTGTATTGATCGATCATGATACCATCATTTTTTAAGGAATACATCCAGAAAGTTAACTTTCACAGCCTTCAAACCTCCTTTGGGCAGTAGTACTTCTTCATATTTCATGGGGCCAACAGAATATTTTCTAGACTGGCAGGTCTGGCCACTAGACTTTAATTCCCTTCTGCATGACAAAAAATTCATGTGTTGCACCCATAAATGATCTTTAAAAATCTGTGGGACTGATCTAGGAGATTTCCCAGACCAAATGCCAGGCCAAAAAGAATTTCACTACTCCACCAATTAGCTCTTCTTGTACAACCAGGTACACCAGTGTAGCACTAAAACAAAAGGTATATCTATGGGTGCAAGTTTGGCCCTGTTGGCCCAAACCCGCCCTAAGCCCAAAAAGGGCATGGGCTGAGATACCCAGGCCGCCCTCAGGGCTGGGAATTTCTGGCCCTGACTCAGGGCGGGGCCAGGTCAGGGTTGAGGCCTTGGGTTGAGCCCAGCCCAGCCCTTGCATCCCCTTCCCCCTCCATGGCCAGGACCAATCAGGGATTTTTTATGCCCTGAGCTGAGGCCAGGCCTGGGCCCAGCTAAGGGGACTCAGGGTTGGGCTGGGGTTCTCAAAAGCGTGGCCCAACCTGACCCTGTTGCGTATATCCATAGGAAGATTAAACATCATTAAACAAAGGTTACTTGTGCCTATAAGGTCTCATTCATGGGTACATGGTGCCCATTGATACTGTGATACACAGTTCTAATGGCAAACAATGTGTTCCACAAGTCTAATATAGAAAAACAATTAACAAAAATATGACTACCAAAGTGTCACAAGTGCTCTCCAAGATTCATAAACCATTTAGCAAATAGTGAACCATGTAAATGGAACCAAATAACAGATATAATCATGCATGGCTATGATTATCTGTATGGACCATTCTCTAGGTGCAACATAGATGGGTGTCACTAATGATGGGTATCACTAATGAGAATAATACAATGTGTTTTTCAATTACAGGTGTGATTAGAGAATTTTACTTAACAATGTGAAGTTCATCTTCAATTTTGGATGTTAGAATTTCCAAACTACCTTGAGCAAGAAGGCTGATATACAAATTTTAACTCTTACAGCACGATTATGCATAATTCCTACCATTTTATGGAAGTGCTTCTGAGTAGTTTGAATAAGAGTAGATATTTCATACAAGAGAATATTAATGTGAATATTTTAAAAAACCTTGTTAAAGAAAAAAGCTGCAACAATATAAATTAAAAGCAAATTACCTGATCGAAACAGAGCCCTAGACCTCTACTGTAGAAGTCTGCATATTTGATCATGAACATGCCACAGTCTGACCTGTTAAGTAGATGAAAATTTCTGATATCATGGTGAAAGATAGAAATAAACTCAATAGAAAAAACATAAAAACAGAAGAAAATGCTCAATGATAATGAATTTGACATCCCTTGCCTCCCCAAAAGGAATCAGTTCACAGTTAAATTTTCAACAGTACACTGGGATGCCACTCCCAAAATGTCTAGAGAACAGGTCTTTATGTTAATCTGATCAGAGCAACAGTTCAAGAAAGTAGACTGCACTGTATTTGAGGGCAACGTTCTCAATTCCTCTTTTCTTGAGGCTTCCTTATACCTGATACTATTTGCTAGATTGGGATTTGTTGTCAGGTCACTGATTCAGTGAAATTTGGCCACTGCTCATACCCAAAAAGGTGACAACTTACTCCCCTACTCATCTCTAATCTTGGGGATCATATTCTTCACATAGTCAATAAGAACAGTCAATTATGGATGTAACCATGGAACTAAATCTCGGCCAAAAGGAACTTGCAATTGTAGCCGAGATATCTTGGTTTCAACAGGTACCGAGATGAAACCTAAAGTTGATACTGGTTTGTACCAGGTTTTGACCATATTTCAACAGTTTTGGTAGTTTTGTCCGAAACTCGGTCCAACCAGCCCCTTAGGTTTCGACGGTTTCAACTCTTAGTAAGGAAACTAGGTTTCAAGTTTGACCCAGAAAAATACCAGGTTTTGGTTGAAACCTGGCATATCACGGTTTTGCCCAGGGTCGAAACCATCCTTGAAACCAAGATTTAGAACCTTGGATGTAACAACCAAGCTAGAAAATTCACAAAAGGCACATAGGCTATGATTGGTTGTAAGGGAGATTTAAAGGGAAGGGAAGTGAAATTTTCATACTTAAGAAAGAAACTATTGTAATCATCATCCCATGTGATCCCATGTGATCGTATAAACTAATTTTTTTTCCATATGTAGTAATGATACATTTTACATTTTATAGCAAAGGGTTTTGGATGCAAAGTAAAGTGAAATTTAATAACCAAATATGGAATGATTTAGATTTAGTGATATGGTCACATCGAGTAATGACTACACAAATTTCTTTTTAAGTATGAAAATTTCACTTCCATTCCCTTTAATTCTCCCTTGCAACCAAATGGAGCCATAAGGAAGCAGCAAATGAGTAAAACCCAATGCAAGTAAAGGACACAGGCCAAAGTCATTAGACATGTCAAGTCCTGGCTGTCACAATCTGGCAACAGCCCAGCTGATTCAAGAAAGAAGCATCAAGTAAAATAATTGCATGCATGGAAATATACTTTAAGGTAACAATTCCCTAAAAAAAAAATCAGAGACGGCTTTATTCATCAAAGACCAAAAATAAAAATGAACATTTCTTTTTTGGATGCCTGAATTTGTTTTTCACCCCCACCCCCCAACTTCCACAGAATCGATTCCTCAATTTCCTCATCAGAACAGAAATAATATCTCATCTGTTCTAGAAGTAGGGCATTAGTTATCAGTGATAAATTAAAACTTATATCCAAAACAAAAACAACATTCACTTATGAGGTGGTGGAATACTTGCCAATTCTGCTGTTTAGGAAGGCCATCAACACATTCATGCTTCCAGGAGCTAACATCAATGTCTTCTCCACTCTTGTCCTTCACCTCATCTACAAAGTATCTTGCCTGGCACAAAATCAAGATAAATAATGTAGCATGCAATGCAGTTAACAGACAAGCATAGTCAAAGCTGATTAACTACAAGTTCAAAGTTTACCAATAAATAACATAGTGAAATGCAATTGCCTGGAATATAAGTCCTAAATGTTCATTTACTTAGAGCCCAATAAGTAACGTCTAATCTCTCAGAATCAGTGAAACCAATGACTTGGTTATATAGTCTTGACTAAACAGTGGAACGTTCCTAGTAATTGCGGAAAACCCATCCAACTCTAGGAGTAGATCAAGTCAAAAACTATCAAATGGACGATGAGAAACATCTGGCTATTTCTCCCCTGGTTGTTTGGGAGGGGGGGGGGGGGAGGCATGGGGCCCACAGAGGTTTCCAACAAGGGGATAAGCAAAAAATCTATTTATATGTCAGGAATTTGATTTTATAGACATTCCCACTAAAATTAAAGTTGCTAGTTCACTCCTTCCAATATTTAATACTACCTTCTATTTCCATTTGTGGCAAAAGTGGGCTGATATGGGTATTTATGCAGATTTCCTATATAGGGTTTCATTATATATTTGTAGCAAGGTTTTCTTTCTCTGTAAGCAAGCTGTGTGAGGTGTGAGGACGAGCGTTGTAACCCTATTCTCCATTGATATTGAAGCAGGATCTCATCTCACCAAGAACGTATCTTGCCGAACCTCGTAAATCTATGTGCATTGTCTGATTGCTTGTTCTTATTTTCCCATTCTTTTCTGCATCGTTTTAGGGTTGCGTTTCAACACCTTCCCCAGACACTATTTCAATAAACAGAAAAAGTATTAAGAGTCCTTTGGTAAGCATCTGTGGTTAAAACAATTAAGGTTTTTTTTTTCTTCTTTTTCCACCCTTGGATAAATAACAATAAAATATCATTTTGGGTGGATAAACATCCACAGCTCGAATCAGTCTTCCTACAAATACTTCCATTCATATTTGAGACTAATAATGCTTATAGTGGAAAAAAAGGAGAAAAATACAGCTCCATTTCCCATGGCTCCGCCTGGTAGCAAGTAAAGGGAAGGGAATGTAAGCTTAAAAAAGAAAACAGAAACTCCTGTAATTATGATTGTGTAACTAACTTAAGCTCTCACCAAATTTTGTATTTTCTTTTTCAAGTCCAAGGAATTTGGTTGCAAAAGTACAGTAAAATCCAATAACTAGATTTAGAAGACCGAGGTTAGTTAGAGAATCATTGTAGGAAATGATTATAAAAGTTACCATTTTTGTTTTGATTTAATCCCATTTCCCTTTCCTTCACTCCCCTTCCAACCAAATGGAGACTATAGGAGTATAGGGATGAAGCCCGCCCGTAGATATCACTCGGTTACATGGCAAAAGGTGTACAAACATGAATCTGTAGGAGGAATTTATCTTAGAGCTACAAGGATCATTAATAAGACTTCACTCACAATAAGCCATGGTTGTTGTTCGAGGAAGAATCCCAATCATGGATTAGAATGAAAGCATAAAATATTCCTTAGTCAACATAATGGAGAGCAATTCAGTTGAATCACATGATGGAATATGGCTTAGCCAACATATTGGAATGTAACCAAGTCCTATTCAACCGTAGCAAATATAGTTCAATTGTGGAAAGAGAATTTGTTGCACCCACTAACTTTCCTTCGCATCAAGAAATTAGAGGTGCCAATCATCTAGATAGTTCTCTTTTCAACGAGCAATATATGGTGCATGAAATTTACTCCTGGAGATGAATAGCCATTTGATTTTATTGGTACCACTGATAAGCATGCTTTCCCTTCTTTTTTTTTTTTTTTTTTTTTTGGGGGGGGGGGTGGTGAGTGGAGTGGGGGAGAATAGACATAATTAATTGGCAACGGTGATGCCTTTCTTTCATTAATGATCAACAGAAAAGACAAGTGTAGATCCATAAAGTAAGCCTCCGCCAACTAGACACCTACCTATGTAATGCAACTTCCTTATACATGGATTTCCTCAAAAGCCCGCTTTTGGAAAAGAATCGACCCAGTCATTGAATGAATGTGGCTTCCATTCCATGAGAAGTAATTATTCAACAGAAAAAGCTGGCATCATAGCCCATATCATATAATGATAAAGCCTCCAAGGATAGTCACCGATCAAACACATCCATCCAATAACTAGCCAATAGTCACCTTCCACTACACAACTTTGAAATCACGAGTCCATCATAGCCCTATTTAATAAAGTGAATCATCGTTACTTTCGAAATTCTACAAAGCCCCCATCACAATAAAAGGGCCCAGGATTTCCTATCGAGCATCCATCCATATATAGCCTGAGCCAATCACAGGAAGCTTGTTGATGTTGACAGGAAAGGATAAGGTAATCATCCATCACCCTCACACCATGCATGATGTGGCCCTCAAAGATTAATCGGTTCCTCCTCCAAAAGATTTGGAAAGAGGGGAAAAAAGAAAAACAGAAAATGAGTTTCATGAACTTCTTCCCCTTAACCTAAATCCCCTCATATACCATGAACTAATGAGTATCACTGAGCTATGAGCATGCAACCTATTACTTTGGTTACAACAATTACAACCCGAGTAGAACAAAAATGTGAGACCACATCTGACGGGTGAAAGTGAAATTAATCAAGATATGTTCAGCTACTTTGGAAAATTGTTGGTAAAGAAAGCAAGACTTGGGGATACAACATCTAATAAAACAACAAAACATTCTCCCAAAAAGTCATCCACAATTTTCAATAAGGAAACTTATATCCTAAGTTTAAAGACTATTTTACAACTAGCTTCCACAAAATAAGTGCTCTACTAGGCCAAATTTTGTAATTAATGATATGGAGAATATATTTTTATGATAAACGGACCCTATAGTGGCAAGAGCCTCGTGCACTGGGTACGTCTCAAAAATCATAAGCTGTAATATAATGTAGGACTGACCAGATCTGAATAAACAACTCAACTCAACTCAACTCAACTCAACTCAGCCTTATCCCAACTTCTACATCAATCGTTTTTCTCCATTCAGCTCAATCCAAAGCTATACATGCCTTCCCTCACCACTTCTCTTAGGGTCATTTTAAGCCTACCCCTGGCTCTTTTAGCTCTTTCAATTTGAATAAATCACCCCTTCGTAATGGAGCATTCAAAGGCCTCCGTTGCACATGTCTATGTCACCTCAAATGATTTTCTCGCAACTTATCACGTATCGGAACTACTCCTAAATTAGATCTAATTTGTTCATTCCTTATTTTATCTTTTCTAGTATTACCATTCATCCATCTCAACATCATCATTTTAGCTACACTGTGTTTGTTTATATTTTGTTTCTACACCGCCCAACACTCAGCTCTATACATCAGTGCTGGTCATAATTGTCCTACAAATTTTCCTTTGAATTTTGAGGAATATGTAGATCACACAACACTTCAAAAGCACCTCTCCACTTCGTCCACCCTATTATAATTCTTTGTGCAACATCATCCTTTATTTCTTCATTGACCAAATCTGAACATTAGTGATAAAAAGAAACCAAATAAAACATATACTAACTACAAATGTTGACTACTGCAGTCTCTTACTTTTCATCCGTTTGTGCACCCATCTTAAACGAGCAGATTCATAACATGCCCGATGAAAATTAATACACCGGTTTCTAGGACTATTACACCAGGTCAAATCAGGAACATGCACTGGCCCCAAGGCATGGACACATACATAACCCAAAACATTATACTCTTACTTGCAAACCATATCTTTGCATAGGAGCAACTGGACAACCAAGACAAATTACTGACAACCTGGCCACCTAGGTTGAGCAGCACATTTTTTTCAATTCCATGTGTACATCTCTAACAGCATACAACATATTTTCTTGAATAAAATGCACCCATCAAACATACCAGTATTTTTAGCACTTGGAAATCCTTGCCTTTAAGTGAATCAAGATACTGGAATTTTTCATCCTTTTTGTTGATAACAGCCAAGCACCAGTGTGCCTCTCTGTGGATAGGAACAAATATCTGCAAGGATTTTCATAACAACAACATAAATATGAGCACCTAGTCCATATTAATAAGTTAAACAGTTACCTGTGTTTGTGTGAGAGTATGTGTGTGTGTGTGTGTGTGTGTGTGTGTGTGTGTGTGTGTGAGAGAGAGAGAGAGAGAGAGAGAGAGAGAGAGAGAGAGATGCTTAAAAGGAGAATAACTTTACTTTGTCACACTCGACAAGGCCGTACCCTATCTTCCTCATAGTAGTCCATCTCCCCACAGCTTTAAAGTCATAACCACTGCTCCCACTAATCAACTAGAAAACAGAACAATAAATAGAAGAGAATAAAATATCAATGCCACAAACTTTATCAATTGTAACCAGATTAAATGACCCAAAAAAAAAAAAAAAAAAAAAAGGAATAACATTAAGAAAAGCATCAGAAGTGTAGCAACAACGATGTTAGATTTTGGATTTTAATTTTGAACAAAGAAGGGGAAAAAGATATTCACTGACCACGAATGGAGAATAGTTATTGAGTAATGATATTGAAACGAATGCAGGTTGATCAATAGAAAATCATATGGACTATGGAGCATTAAATGAGCGCTAAGGAAAAATTAAAGCCACCAATTAAAATATATATCTCCAATGTTGGAGAAGGTAATTAGAGCAATTAACCAACCTTCTTATAGAAGAATGTGTTGAAAAAATGGCACTTCAGAAAGTTTGTTGGTTCTCTTTTTTCTCTCTCCTTCAGTAGTTCAAGATAGACATTTATGACCTATTAAAGAATCAATAACATGCAAAGCAAGAAAACAATGTCAAAATTTATCAATGTCTAGCACATTGCAGCTCGAACCCTTAGTCAAATTAGCTTATGTAACATATAGTAAACTCAATCATGCATAAGCGTGTGCTCACACAAAAAACTCTCTAAGATTGGGCATATTAAACAAGGAAACCACCTCATCATTCAGCCAGGCACCCGGGCTCAAGCACTGCAAGATTTGTCCTGTGATTTCGATATTAGAATTTCCATGTGTGACCAAGACCTTCCGCCTGTGCAGTGAAAGACCAAATACATTAACTACTTTCGCCCACTAGAAGGGATGACAAATACAACAACTGCCAATTTGTTTTACCTATCAGAAGCCGATAAAGCACGAGAGACTTCAATCTCTTCCTCAGGCGTAAGAGGAACAAAAGGTTCTCGGGGTAGACCCTGGAAACAATGATACAGATGTTAGGGAAAACAAGAGAAATGGACTGGGATCAAATTAAGGGTAAAAGCCGTGGCAGAGATTTTTTTTTTTTTTTTTTTTTTTTTACCTCCGCGGGTTTCTTTGCCTGGCGCTTCGGGAGGAGTGACAACTTTAACTGATTATAATTGATCTCAAAATTTAACATGTCCAATTTCGAATTCCGTCTCTCTGTAGACTTGTGCAATTTTTTGTGAGGAAGCATGCCAAGCTCCTCTTCTCCGGGACTGATAGACAGAGCCGCCATCATCTTCCCCGCTTCGTCCACCTGAGTCAGCTTAGATACTGCAGAAGAAGACAGTTGCTGACCATAAGCCGGAAACTTTACATGAGCACCCCGCAGAAAGACATCAGCATTGGTCTCATGAGACTTCCAATCCGAAACTACAGAGCGGACTTGTCGCTCATCGTCCAATACTTCAATTTCGTCTATGCTCGAGTGATCTGCAATTACATCCTTGGAGCACGCCGCCTCCACATCAATCACTGGTGCCTTGTCCCGTCTCAAGTGCCGTGAAGGGTCAGATGCAGAAGTTTTTGCTTCATCGTATCGGCGAGGAGCTAGACAATTCCCCATCACGTAAATCGAACCTTGATTGTTTCCAACTCGACTGACCAACCTGGGTGGGCGACCAAAGCTGGTTTTCCGGCAAGGAGCGTGAACTTCTCTAGGCAAAGGCCGAATCTCCTCCGGGTACAGAGAGATTCTAGATGCTATATTCAGCGAAGATAGCTGCCGCTCTGTACTGGTAGGCATATGCGAAAATCTGGGTTTCTTAAAGGAGTGAAGGTCAGGTCGAGAGTCGGAATTCTTAAAGTTAAAAGGCGAGTAAGCATAACTGAAGCTGAACCAACGATCTCCACTATTACGATTGATGGCTAGGGCACCCATGGAAGCTCGAAGCTCTGGCAAGTACACTAACATGCCTGGAATACGAGTCCATCTACGATCAAACAGCCCTGGATTACAAATCCACCTATGAATTAACAGTCAACGAAGCGTACCTAGCTATGAAACCCTGGAAACAAAAATAATTGCAGGGGATGAACTAGGGTTTTCCGGGTGAGATTTCAGCAGATCAGAAGATGATAGATGACTGTTACTCCTTAAATTGAGCTAGGGCAGGACTGTAAACCAGAGAACTTCGCTGGGAAATGGGAATTGAAACCTGAAAATGCAGTTAAATTGAAGAATCGAAGATGGATTAACGGCAATGAGAAAGGAAATGGAATCGTCTATCAAAGCGTTCCCGCGCCCCCCCTCAAATAATATGGGGAAATGAAATTCAGTTTATTTCGTTCGTTCGTTCTCTCGAACTCCAAGTTTGCACCAAATCGATGTACGAACTCGTACTCACGTAGTTTTTATTTATTTATTTATTATTATTTTTTTTTTATAAATTGCACTGCAGGTCCTTGACATTTGGATAAATAACGTACGCGGTCCATCGTTTCATCTTTTGCACACAAGATCCCTCGCGTTAAAGGTTGTCAATTGGTTCAGTTTTGGTTTTTCGATTCGGTTCAAAGTAGAACAAGTCCCAACTTTCAAACCGGAACTGAATCAACTTAGTTTGATTTCAGTCCGGACTTCATTCTTTTATAATAGATTTTGAACCGGCTTGTATTTGGATGGACCCTATTTTAGATGTTTGAGCCAATTTTTCATATCTTGACCAAGGGAAAAAACTCTTTATTTGTTAGGATTATAATCTATCAAAATTTTTAAAAAGGAGTAGAATTAATCATTCTCATTGAATAAAACAATGAAAATATGAATTATCCGTTTGAAAAATGGCTAATTCGGTTGGTTTATCATTAATCATAAACCAAATCGAACCATGAAAAATTCCAGGTTTTTAAACCAAAACTGAATCGATATGCTTAGGTTCAATTCGTTCAATTTTAACCAGCCAGTTTTTGTTTCAATTCTAAATTGGACACCATTACTTGCGTGTGATTGTGTCCGTCGAAAAGACTAAAAAACATGTTTATTTATGTTTTAAGATTGCATGATATTAGCAGGTTTTTGGTTGTCCTATGTCTTCATCTAGAAATTGTTCATGATTTGTTCATATGGTAATTATATTGTGTGTTCTCAAAAATGTTGATTTTGTGATATAAGTGTCAGTGTACATTCATGTGTACATTGAACTAGATCAATGATAATTTTTTGAATGGACTATTGCCAATTGTTTGAGGAATAAAATTTTCATTGGTGATTTACAATTGGTCCTTGTTGTCATGAAAATCTGAAGGATAACCAGCACACAAAGAGTCAGAGAAACAGAGCAAGGGGAGGTGATTGGAATGGACTCTGATGGGGACTCTCGGATACCTAAATTAGATTTCTGGGTAAACAACTATAACAATTTGGAAATAAAAGAGTTGTAGGCTTAATGAAGAGAGTTGAACTTTACGGTACTTTTGCATATTTAGAATGGAGTGGCCTGGGGTCGCATAGTCTTGATGTCACATTGGTTATGTGGACGTTCATGTAGGCAAGATTGGTGGTATGACATGTTATTGTAGACCATAATTCACGTTGGAGAGGCTGATGGTGTGTCAAGGTACTGTTTCGTAACTAAACGGCGTGGCCCTTGTAGAAGGTTGAGTAATATCTTGATGTGCATGGCACGCCGCACGATTATGTACCTCAATAGTTTTCCTATAGCTTTAGGCCAATTGTCTTCCAGGCTTGACATGTACCTCTAGGGTTGATTTCTTGCCAATTGGTGATCACTTATTGGAGAACTGATTTTCGGTATGTCAGACCCTAAATCGAAGAGATCCTTATCATTGTAGTCAGACATTATGAGTCTTGGTATTACCAATCATTGATGACTCACTTACTATATATTGATGTATAAATTTAGAATGTTTCATTGTGAACAAAAGAGATGCTCCACAAAGAACCCACTTCTCTCAGGGAGAATGTCAAAAAAGCTTCTCTTTTTCCAGTGGATTCCTGCAACATGAGATTATATCACCATATCATCTACTTAATCATGGTCAATCTGATGACAATATGGATCTCAGTGAATTAATTTGCGATTCACAATGTAATACAGTTATCTAAGAAACAAAAATCAACTTTTCACTATTGAAGTTAAAAGATACAGACTAATCAATCCTACCCCACAGAGAATACACTTACAAAGGCAAGTCTTACATATTATTTTCTAAAGGAAATGTGGGGATCTAGTGATGGTTGCAGTAATTTGGCGTAACAGACTAATTGATGGAGTGCTAGCACAGTGGTTGTCTTCCTTCATGAAACCCTCTGACCAAGGGGTGAACCCTAAGTAGTAAGTACATCGGGCACTAGTCCTCTCATGTATATGCTAATACTGCTGATAGACCTATAACTAAGTTCAGGCTCAAGCTAGTGTGATCTGGAGTATGATCCTTGCTTTTGAACCTTCAATTGATATTAACCAGCCTCGCTTCCGTGCAATGAGCAAGTCATCATGAATAGCAGTTGTCCACGAAATGGTCCTCTAGTATTTCATTCAAAAGAATTTGACTCTGGGAATTCCATGTCTACCTGTTTTAACAAATCTATCATAATGGTTCCAACACAATAAAAGATCCTATTGTGAAAAGGCCAAAGCCCCGAAAGTAGAAATTATCAATATCAATATGAATAAATTGTGGATGATTTCTGTGATACTTCGAAAGAGAAGATTGGGGGAGGGGTGGCGTATGGAAATTCTACTGCCTGGTAGTTGAATTTGTGTTCATCAGTTATGCAATTACTAATCACTGAGATCACTGGGATGGGCACGGAACTTCTACCTTTAGCAGTCATCCTCTATAAACCAGATGAACGGTTGGCATACTCCTGAACCAATGCCCCAAACAGAGAGGGCCTCTCAAGCAAGCAAGATGGTTTGTCAAACTCTTTTGCTAGTCCTGCCCAAAACAATCAATCAAACAAACAAACAAACAAACAAACATCAAATGTTAACACAATAAAGAACCAAAATCCAATTCTAATTCTAACATATAATAAGGGAAATCAAAATCCTTTGCTTCTGGTATGGTATTAAAGTTAATATGTTTGCTTATGACCCTCAACATTGCAACAATTATTTAAGAAAATATAAGAGGATTATATGCTGGTAAAGAGGTCAACAAAATGACTAAGAAACTCCAAATATTCAAATGAAAAGGATGACACAAGTAAACAAGGCAATACAGGGAGAACAAAAAGAAACTGGCTTTACATGGGCTGGTAAAATATCCCCAAGGACCCTAGTTCTGCTACACTATGATGGGCCAATTAAAGATTAAAGGTTCAAAAGTATCCCAACCGATCCAAAATCAAATCAGCCAGAGAGAATCTACTTGAGTCCAAAAAGAGGTCAGAACAGATCAAAACTAGAACAATAAGGGAAAAGAACTTCTGAACACCTTAAATAGACTGGATAAAATATGGGCTCAGCTTTAGGCCTTCAAGCAAGCACATCTGAACAATGAAATCCCTCAAAATGAACAAGAAAAAGGAGAGAGGAGTCATTTTCATTGGGAAAACCAAGGAAGAGATAGTAACTAGCACTGGAAAGGTTTCAAATCCAAAAAAGCAACAATTAACTGCATGAATCATGGATGATGGCACTATAGTGCTGATGATGATTTGGCAAGCATCAGCGGCAGGAACAGCAAGAGTAATTTGTTTTGATAATTGAAAGAGGAGGTATCGGGCAGTAACGGACAAGCTATTTTTCGAAGTAAAAAGAGAACCCAAAGCCCTGCCGAAAAAGCAATGTAATGCATCCTTCAGAGAAGAGACATGAAAATGTTCAGGCCAAGGAGCTTAAATGTAATGTAAAAGACAATCTAGTATTGAACAAGATAGGAATAAAATCATATCCTAATAAAGGCGTGTGATTTAAATTTTAAGTGACTATAAGTTCAAAAATTGAGCCCCATCTGTTAATATCCAATAATCTCATCAACAAAGCTAAAATTTTTGCAGAAATTAATAGATCTAATTGTTAAGTTTGTCTCGAATTCTTGACCCGTTTTGAAGATTGATCCGCTCCGGCATATTTTGGTGGCGACCTGAATGAGAAGTTTTATGAGATCTGTGATAGAAGCAGATCGGCCCAAGCCCGGAGCCCATCACTGATCTCGTATGGGGGTGCTATGGTTCTACCGGATTGACCGCAACCCGATGGGTCGACCCCTGACTTGGAGTATATATAATGTACCGTTGCTTGTTGAGAAAGTCATTTTATTTTGGGGGTTTTTCGAGCTAAGGTTTCAGGGCGAGTATTCTCGCCGCTGCTTGGGTGTAATCTCTTCTGCATAGTGAAACATCTTCTTCTTCACCCAAGGACGTAGCACACCACCCTAGTGTGTGAATCTCATTAAATCTCTGTGTCGTGCGAATCTATTGTCTCTTTATTTTTTGTATTTCTTGGTGTTTGATCTAACAAACTAGTATCAGAGCTTTGGTTTACTTCGATCCATGACTTCAACGAAATACGATATTGATAGGTTTGACGGCAACATCAATTTTAGTTTATGGCAGGTTCGAATGATGGCTGCTCTCACGCAGCAAGGTTTGAAGAAAACCCTATTTGGCAAGGCGAAGAAACCTGCAACTATGTCCGATGATGATTGGAACGATTTGGATGCTAAAGCCCATTTCAGTTATTCAGTTGTGTCTTTCGAAAGATGTTCTACAGGAAGTTCTCTCAGAGAAAACGGCTGCAGAGTTATGGGTGAAGTTAGAGAATCTCAATCCCTTACCAATAGGTTGAGATTGAAGCAACAACTGTATATCCTTCATATGGGTGAAGGTACTTCTATTAAATCCCACATATCTGAGTTTGATTCTATTGTTACTGATTTGAAAATGATAGATGTTAAAATAGACGATGAAGATTTGGTTCTATTAATGTTATGTTCTCTGCCTCTATCTTATAAGCATTTTAGAGATACCATGATTTATGGTAGAGAGACAATCTCTATTGAGGATGTCAAAACGAATATGCAAAGCAAGCAGAAGATTGATGATGAGTTGACGTCTACCAATAAATCTAATGGAGCTGATTTGGTAGCTAGAGGGAGAATGAATGAAAGGGGTTCAGATGGTGACAAAAAGAAGGCTAGATCAAAATCTAAGCACAAGAATTTGACCTACAATTACTGTAAGAAAAATGGGCATATTAAATCTAAATACTATAAGCTTTTAAATAAGCAGAAAGCAGGTGGTGGTGCTCAAAATCGAGAGAAAATAGATGATTCTACAGAAACTAGTATTGTTGAAGATGAGAGTGAGTCTGATATGCTTTTGGTGACTAATGACAGTTAAATCACAGGATGAATGGATTATTGACTCTGGTTGTTCCTAACATATGTGTCCTAACCGTGAATAGTTCTCCACATATGAATCAGTTCGAGATGGAGTTGTTTTGATAGGAAATAATGCTTATTGTAAGACAATTGGAATGGAAACGATCAATATCAAGATGTATGATGGCATTGTCAGAACCTTGTTTAATGTCAGACATGTCCCTGATTTGAAGAAGAATCTCATTAGTTTAGGCACTCTTGATTCAAATGGGTGCAAGTATACAGCTGAAGGTGGAGTCATGAAGATCAGCAAGGGTGTTATCTTGTTGATGAAAGGAATCAAGGTTGGCAGTTTGTATGTGTTGCAGGGTACTACAGTCACTGGGTCTGTTGCAGCAGCTTCATCATCTATGTCTGAATCAGATGTCATAAATTTATGGCATATGAGGTTAGGCCAGTGAAAGAGGGATGACATCATTAAGTAAAAGGGACTTGTTGTGTGGTCAGAGTATAGGAGCAATGGAGTTCTATGAGCATTGTGTGTTTGGGAAGCAGAAAAGAGTCAGTTTCAGTATTATTATTCACAGGACAAAGAGAACTTTGGACTACATTCATTCAGACCTATGGGGGCCCTCCAGGGTTGCTTCAACGGGGGCTGGTGCAAGGTACTTACTTTCATTGATGATTTCTCTAGGAAGGTTTGGGTCTATTTCTTGAAGCACAAAAATGAAGTATTTGTCACTTTCAAACAGTAAAAGAATTTGTTTGAGAAGCAGACCGGGAAACAAATTAAAAGGTTGAGAACCGATAATGGCCTAGAGTTTTGTGAAGGTGACTTTAATGAGTTCTGCAAAAATGAAGGTATTGCAAGACACCATACAGTTGTTAAAACACCCCAGCAAAATGGAGTGGCAGAGCGTATGAATAGAACCTTGTTAGAGAAGGCGAGGTGTATGTTATCAAATGCAGGATTGGGTAAGGAGTTTTGGGCAGAAACAGTTAACATAGCAACCTTGTTGGTGAATCGATCCCCTTGCACAACTATTGAGTGCAAGACTCCAGAAGAAGTTTGGTCAGGTAAACTTACAGACTACTTAAATTTAAAAGTGTTTGGATGTCCTGCTTATGCACATGTAAATGAAGGGAAGTTGGAACCTAGGGCTAAGAAATGCATTTTTTTTGGGTATGGATCTGGAGTGAAAGGATACAAGTTGTGGTGTCTAGATCCAAAGTCTCCAAAATTTCTTATTAGCAGAAATTTTTTTCTTTTGATGAATCTGCTATGTTGCATCCTAGGAAAGAAACTCATGTTCATTGTGATGAAGGTCAAGAAAAATCTAGAGAGAAGGTGGAGTTTGAAATTGGTGGTTCATCTTCAAACAAAGCACAATCTACTTCAATTCAGCTGCCTACTTTTACTGAAGGAGATGATGCTCAAGAAAATAAAAAAGAAGAGCGATACAACATTGCCAATGATAGACCAAGGAGGAATATTAGACAACCACAAAAGTATGGGCATGCTGAATTTGTTGCTTATGCATTGTCTGTTGCAAATACAATTGAAAATAGTGAGCCTGCAACACATTCTGAAGCTGCTACTTCAATTGATTCTATAAAATGGTTGATTGCCATGAATGAGGAGATGGAATCTTTTTATAAAAATCAGACTTGGGAGCTTGTCAAGCCGAGAACAGCGAAGAAAATTGTTGATTGCAAATGGGTCTTCAAGAAGAAGGAATCTGCCTCAGGTGTTGAAGATGCTAGGTACAAGGCACATTTGGTTGCAAAGGGCTACAGTCAGTATAAGGAATTGATTTTAATGATGTTTTCTCACCTATTGTTAAGCATAGTTCTATTCATGTCCTACTTGCTTTAGTTGCTATGCATGATTTGGAGTTGGAGCAACTTGATGTGAAAACAGCATGTGAACTAGAAGAATAGATTTATATGCATCAACCTGAAGGGTTTGTTATTGAAGGTAAGGAGGACCATGTATGTTTGTTGAAGAAGTCCCTATATGGTTTGAAACAGTCTCCTAGATAGTGGTATAAAAGGTTTGATTCAATTATGGCTAGTTTTGGATACTCCAGGTGTCAATATGACTGTTATGTTTATTTCAGAAAGCTCTCTGATTGGTCATTCATATATTTGTTGCTTTATGTTGATGATATGTTGATTGCAACAAAAGATAGGAATGAGGTCAACAGGTTGAAGGAACAATTAAGTTCTGAATTTGAGATGAAAGATTTGGGGGCAGCAAGGAAGATCCTTGGTATGGAGATCAAGAGGGATAGAAAAGTAGGGAAGCTGTGGCTATCTCAATAGAAGTACATGGAGAACGTATTGAATCGCTTTGGCATGAAAGATGCCAAACCTATTACTACTCCTCTTGCATCTCATTTTAGACTTTCAACTGCTCTATCACCTAAGACAGATGAAGAGGTGGATTACATGTCACGTGTTCCATACTCTCGTGCAGTTGGATCCGTTATGTATGCTATGGTTTACACTTGTCCTGACATTTCACAAGCTGTCAGTGTGGTGAGCAGATATTTGACATGTCCAGGTAAAGCTTATTGGGAAGTAGTGAAGTGAATACTTAGGTACTTGAAAGGGACCTCTGGTGTTTGTTTTGAGTTTGGGAGGCATGGTGATAGTTTATCTAGTTATGTTGATTCAGATTATGCAGGTGATCTTGACAAGAGGAGGTCACTCACAGGCTATGTATTTACTCTTGGAAGAAGTACGGTTAGTTGGAAAGCTACTTTATAGGCTACAGTTGCATTATCTCCTACTGAAGCAGAGTATATGGGAATGACTGAGGCAATTAAAGAAGCTATTTGGCTTAAAGGTTTGTTGGGAGAACTCAGGATGGATCATGGGGTGACTGTTGTCCATTGTGATAGCCAGAATGCTTTTCACTTGACTAAAGATCCGATGTATCATGAGAGGACAAAGCACATTCATGTTTGGTATCATTTCATAAAAGAGATAATTGCTCAAGGTAATATTCAAGTGTTGAAGATTGGTACTGAAGACAATCCAGCTGATATGTTGACTAAGCCTTTGTGTGTTGGTAAGTTCGAGCATTGCTTGAACTTACTTGGTGTTTGCCGTGTTTGAGTTCAGCCCTTTGGAGGGCTATTGGAGAAGATGAAGATTTTAGCTATTTGTTTATTTGTTGGAGGAGAATTCAAGCCAAGGTGGAGATTTGTTAAGTTTGTCTCGAATTCTTGACCCGTTTTGAAGACTGATCCGCTCCGACATATTTTGGCGGCGACCCGAATGGGAAGTTTTTTGAGATATGTGATGGAAGCAGAGAGGTTGGGCCGATAGGCCCAAGCCCGGAGTCCATCAATGATCTCGTATGGGGGTGCTATAGTTCGACCGTGACCCAATGGGTCAACCCGCGACTTGGAGGATATATAATGCACTATTGCTTGTTGAGAAAGTCATTGTATTTTGGGGGTTCTTCGAGCTAGGGTTTCAGGGCGAGTATTCTCGCCATTTTTTTGGTGTAATCTCTCTTCTGCATAATGAAACATCTTCTTCGCCCGAGGACGTAGCACACCACCCTGGTGTGTGAACCTCGTTAAATCTCTGTGTCGTGCGGATCTATTGTTTTTTTATTTTTTGTATTTCTTGGTATTTGATCTAACACTAACTGATCTGACTTCCTATTGCACATAACTTCTCCAGAAAAGTTATTAAACCAATGTTCTAGATTAACCAGGAAAGTCACAATTTTTGACATTGACAGTATCTGTGAAATTCAACCAGTAACTTCAAATAGGAAACATTCACAATGCATTAAAGTTTGAAGGGTAGGCTATGGATAATCCAGATTGCAAAGAACATACCAGCATCTACAACCAACACTCTATCACAGTCCATGACTGTGGGTATTCTGTGAGCAATGCTTATCATTGTGCAGGCTGCAAAATCCTGTCGGATAATCTTTTGTATCACAGCATCAGTTTGTGAATCAACAGAAGCAGTTGCTTCATCCAAAAACAAAAGCTTGCTGCGCTTAAGTATTACACGCCCCAAACAAAGAAGCTGCCTTTGTCCCACACTCCAATTGTCCCCATTATCAGCCACTATAAACAGTTCATCAAACATAAGTAACTAGAAACATTGAAGGTATAAAATTATCAATCTCAACAAAGAAGCTAAAAACATTTTACATATTTATTTTGACACAAAAAGAGAGAGACAGAGAGAGATTGATTCAGATTGAAATATCTACAAGAACCAGGGGCAGGCCTAAAATAATCCTAAGAGAGGTGGGGAGGAAAGACATGCATAACCTAGGCCTTCTACCACATGACTTTGAAAAGAGCTGATTGGAGATCAAGGATCCATGTATCCTTGCTGTTGTATTGAGAGAGAGAGAGAGAGAGAGAGAGACCTGGAGCATCAAGTTTCTCAGGTTTTGCAGCCACAACTTCCTTAAGTTGGCAGCGTTCGAGGCTCTGCAAAAATTTAAAGATCCCAAAAGATCAGCCCTTAATCTAATGATACTAAATAGCCTAACAAAGATCAAAATTGAGAACTCATGAAAATATCTACCTGTCTGCTACAGGCTATACAAACAGGTTGATAAATCATTAGTTTTGAATCTTTGCTGCAAATTTTTTTTTCCCACAATTTTCTTGGCAAGTTGTGTGTTCATTTTCTTTGAGAATTGACCAAAGTTAAGTTGCAATTATGATGATTACCATCAGTCAGGAATTTGAATGTACCTTCCATATTTCTTCATCTGAATACAGTCCAACAGGGTCAACATTGCTTCGGACAGTTCCTTCAAAAAGGACAGGTTCTTGGGGAATTATTCCAAAACGGGATCTGAGATCATGAAGACCAAGTGTGCAAATGTCTACCCCATCAATAATTATTTTTCCTCCTGAAGGCTCCACCAACCTAAAGAAAGCTTGGATCAAAGTTGACTTGCCACTCCCAGTTCGACCAACAACACCAATCTTCTCTCCTCCTTGGATGCTGAGAGTGATGCCTTTCAGAACCAGAGGAGTGTTTGGTCGATATCTAACCTGTTGATAAATTTATCCATGCAACTTATATGATCAAAGAGCATCAAACATGCACCAAGGAAAAACAGAGGTTCAGCTTAGGTTTACTGCTGTATATCCAACAAATTCTATACCTTCAGTGTGTTGGCGGCATATCCAACACTGTGTCCACTTGAAAAGAGGTTTGGGGTGGGGCAAGGGTGTGATGGGGTAGAGACCATATAAGAGACATTTTTCTATCCCTAACTGCTCCTCTTGTTTAGTTGCAATTAACCTTATGCATTGTCTTAACACATAAGCCATGAAGCATCCATAGTTCATGGAAGATGGAATAAGGAACAGAGAGGTACAACTCAAAACTGTATGAGTATGACACAAGGGCAACTAACAATGCCACCCATCCATCCAATCCATAACATTCTTATCAACTTTATGGGACAGGTGAGATGAGAATGTTAGGACGGATTAATGGAATGACCAGAGAGGACGGGAATAGAAATAAATGCACCAGTGCCAACAGCTACAAGCTGGAGAGCAGTCAATTGAGTTGGTTAAGTCATATAGAAAAAAAAAAATTAGGAACAACATGATTGAAGTTGAAGGTGCTCAAATGACAAGTGAAGCCAAAAGTAAGTTCATCCGAAGCAGAAAGAAAAGACAAAAAGTGCTTGTGATTTAACTTTACGGAAAAAAGGACTTCTGTACCCATTCTCCAATTAGTTGGGATAAGGCTCAAGTAAGTTGAGTTGGATAACCAAATTTAGTCAACTATCTGGCCTCAAGGATATCCACAATCCAATGTTGGCTCTTGATATAACCATGCTAAATTCAGGTGAAGGGAAAAACCCATATTTATAACTTTTTTATTGTAACAGTATCAAGAGAAGTTCCCAGATAGAGATGAGATTGACTCTTTCATTTGGAAAAAAAAATGAAGATTATTTCTTTTAATGAAAGATAATTTACTCCAGCTTGTTGAATTGTATCCTGGACCTCAAGAAAATTATACCATAAGTTATGCAATACCAAGATACACGAGAAATTTGCATTAGGTACCTGCAAGTCCTTGAGGTCAACATTGCCCTGGGTTGGCCAGTTCGGATAAGGCAGACAACCTTCGATCCTCCATGCCGCTTCAGATGGAATGTTTGTGAACTGTTTTATTCTCTCGACAGAAACCATTCGGTTTTCCACAAAGCAACTCATATATATGGCGAAAAACAGAACACCATTGAGAGACATTCCATAGGAAAGAGATAACCCCACATAAGCTACAAAAAAAAAAAAAACAAGCAGTCAGTATCAGAATGACAAAAGATCAATATTTAAGGGCAAAGGAAACATTTCATACCATATACTTAAGAAGAAAAACTAGTTTACAGATCATTCTTGTACTTCCCTCATTATGAACACAGATACACACTCATATAGCTGAAGCCAATAATGGATTTTTAAGTGTTTTCCAAAATTTGTGATATTCCATAATTTGTGTTCTTGAGAATGGCCATACACCTTCACGGTTGGCGCTTGGTCTAAGGATATTGTCTTTTGAGAAGAAAAAAGAAGCATCTCTGCTTTTCCCCCAAGGATTTGTCTCTAGAAGCAACATAATTATTCAGGGTAGTCCCCCCCCCCCTTGTTCTACTCCTGGGTCAAGTGGTTTCCTATCAACAACAATACTTTGGAGTATACTCTTTCTACGGGTCAAGCTGCCGAATGCTGGGGATCAAGTGTCAAAGGATATATTCAAGGGAAGGAAAACATCAATCCTAACAAGAATCATGGCAATGTGGTTTAGAGAGAGAACACAAAAACATAAAATACACAAAGTGTCAACTTACTGAAATAATCAATTCCAATTCAAAATTACGTACACTAGCATAAGCATTTTGTCTCGTATCAGTCAGTCAGTTTGTTTTAACAGCTATTTGTAGTTCCATAATTCTATATAAACAATAATCCTCATCATGGTGAGATTTTCCACCTCACCTGCATTTGTATCGAAAAAATTTGAACATGAATATGCCGGAGTAGCAGGTATGTTCCAAATGATTTAATCTAATCAACTAAGAGAGAATGTTTTAAGTAATATGACATGCACAATCAGCACAGTGAAAAATAAATAAATAAATAGAAGCTGAAGACAGGATACTAGGTAAAGAAGCATACTAGAACATGTAAACCCCTTTCAAGTGAGTACAGTTTTAAAACTATAGATTTCACATGGAAATGCAAATATGAAGATATGTTGGGTAGCAGCTACCTGGATTGATAATACTGCTAGGCAAAAAGACCATAAATATCGCAGAAACGCACAGAATGATACTGCCAATCAATTCTAAGCGGAAGCCCAACCATTCATTTGATCCATTATTGTGGAAGTCCAAACGCAAATTCCTATTGACCCTGTCAATATTCTCCTGAATAAATCTTCCCTGCTTTCTGAAGCACCGAACCGTCATAACCCCAGCAATGCTTTCAGAGAAATGATGAATAACAGGTGCTTTGGTGATTGAATCAAGGCGGGTCAACTCACGAGATGTTGCAAGGAAGTAACCCTACAACTCAAACAGTGAAGGAGTAGATAAAAGTGTGAACCTGAATTGGCTACTCATTTACAACTTAGTCTGCCAAGTAGACTGTAAGATGGTCAAAGTGCCATTTCTTTATTCAATGCTGCTTGGGATGACTATTCCCACTAGGCAATTCAACACTGGAGTTATCCTCAGAAAGACTGAACTGATTGAATGCCCTACCATTTTGAAACATTCAAGGGCTTGGTAAATCAGTCGGGAACACCTAAGAGTGGAAGAGTACTTCCAGCTGGATCCATCCAATGTGTTCCCATCCCATGCATGAGTGCAATGTGTACCGTGATGGGCAAATTGTACAAAGCATAAACCTCTCAAGTCATATAATGTGCCAAAGGTGTTCCTCACTGATTGGGAAAAATTGCAATCCCATGCATGAGAGCTATCCATACCATGATGATTAGGTGGCGGTTGCAATTTTTGAAAAAAATGAAGTACATAATGTGCCAAAGGCATCTTCTGCACATCAATGCTGAAGCTGCCACCATGTCAGCACCTGGAGAATACTTCAACAGCATTGATCTGCAGTGAATATGCCAGTAGTGCATTCACCTTGGAGAGCCAAGGTAACCATATTTTCTTTGATAAACCAACGGTTGGTAAGAGTTATGTGATACCAAGAGGTCCAAGACTAGAGGAAAAGATGTTCATACCCTGTACCAGATATTCAGCCAACCCAACGGGATGATGAGGAATATTGTTGGCCAAGCAAACTGGCATGTAATAAAGATGATGCTGAAAACTGTAATGTACATTGCAATTGTCATGCTTAAAAAGAAGGGGAGGAAAAGATCAACGTTGGTCTGATCTGTTGATGCCTGCAGAAGGATTTAGAACAGAGAACTTATGTCAGTTGAAATGGAAATGGCTAAGGCCGTATGATAAGGGAATAAATGCGCTGAAGTGAGTAGTAAAAAAACGCGGACCCTTATACATAAAGATTGGAGGTAAAAAATCTCACCCGACTCAGAATTCTTCCTGAAGGAGTGGTATCAAAGAAAGATATTGGAGCATGTAAGAGACTATGAAGAATCTGCTTGAAGAAAATTTGAGCAGTCTTGAGTCCCACATATGCGACAAGGAAGGATCTGATCACCACCAAAACAATTGAAACTGCTGCTATCGCTGCATAGACTTCAAGAAACAGAGAGGGTTTGAATGAAGCGGCATTATCTTCTGAAGTCTCCAATGCCAGCCAATAGTCACCTGACATTAGAGATGCCTGCCATACCACAGACATTAATAGTACAGCAGCAGCTCCCCACCACCCAAATGCCTCAGTGAAATAAAGCTTGTACACTCGCAAGCTAACTTGGCCGGTTTCTCTCTCCTCGTCTTTAATGAGCTTTGAGGTTCCCTTCTCAGACTTGGGCTGCTCAACAGAACCATTTACACCATTGGATTCTCCATGGTTTGGAGAAGCTTGAGGAGATTTCGAAGTTTGTTGGGAGTTTTCACTAGGTCCATTTGCACTCATTTCTACAAGTTCCATGGATGTTTCATGGGCAGTGACAAGGGCTTCAAAATCCGTACCAGATTCCAAAATCTCATTGTACCTCCCAGATTGTACAATCTTTCCATCTCGCATGACCTGGTTGGTAACACATATATTACAATCAGAATATATAAACATGAATAAAGATTTCAGCCAACTTCCTCAGAAATTTTGAGCTTTGACAAAGTTATTAGATAAGCAGATGACTAATCACACCATTAAAAGAAAAGAGAAAAATTGTGTTGGAAAATATAATTGTCGAATTAGGCAATGCAGGACTCGACAATGGACCAAGAATTCTCAACATAAGTGTTTAAAAACAGCAGCAGTTGGCAGCATAAACCACAAGAGTAACTTCATTAATAACAAACCCATGAGGATTACTAAATTGTGGAACTCATATCCACAAAAAATACATGCTATGGGTCCTCCAACAGTACCTTGAGAGTTATCTAAGATGGTACTATAATCATGGTCGTGCTTGATCAGCACCTGATATGAATTAATTTAATTTTAACTCCCCATAATCTCAGTATGCATAATGTTAAAAGTGGTCCATCTCGAATCATACTGATTTTTCAAACAGAAAGTATAAATGAGGTCATTTGATCTTTGTACAAAATGAATCATTTCTACCCCTAATTTATATAATGGTATAAAAGTATCAGGCCCATTCTCTTGAAGACCATTTAAACTCTGAAGCTGCGGCAACCAAAAAGAAAACCCATCTCACTGTCAGTTTCAATTGAGCATAAAGACTAGAAACCATATCAAACTTACCAGAATTAGATTAGCATTGTGCAAGAAGTCAACTTGGTGGGTTACAAGCAAGATGGTCTTATCTTTAAGGGTTCCTCTCACACATTCCTGCAACATGAAACATTATCGCGATAATTAAGAATTAAAAAGAGAGTTCGACTAATTTTTGAAGAGGACTAAACATCTGTAGCTTCAGTGTGGATGCTAGCTAGGTATGGCAATTGGGCTGGCTACGGTTGCTACTTCTACTCAACTCACAGTAACCTGGAAGCCAACTTCACAGAAAAAAAATCTAACAGTAGCCTCTGTAATGATGTGTTGGCTGGGAAATAAAAATATGAACATTGTAACATTGCTGAAATAAATCCAAGTGAAGAAGTAAAAAATGTCAATCACCTTGAAAATTTCTGAGCCAGTCTGGGCATCAACTGCACTGAAGACATCATCAAGAAGGTATATATCACAGTCCTGATAAACAGCTCTGGCAAGTTGAATACGCTGCTTCTGCCCACCACTAAGGTTAATACCACGCTCTCCAATCTCAGTCTGGTCACCAAACTCCATCATTTCCAAGTCTTTCTCCAAGGAACAAACCCTGATTGTTTCCCTGTATCTTTCTAAGTTCATTGGTAAACCAAAAAGGATATTGTCTTGAATTGTTCCATTCTGGATCCAGGAAGTCTGTGCTACATAAGCAGTGGTTCCACAAACTCTCACCTGTTGAAGCAAGGACACAGTAAGGAAACATTATTGGGATTTGGGAGAATCTGCAAGTAAAGCACAAAGTATTCTCTATATTGACACCCTAGCATGCAACCCATGTATCTCATGGCATCTCTGCTTAAAATGTGTTTATTTTAGAAACCTCACTGCCTTTGCTCACAGAAACAGGCCGTCCAGCTGAGAGTGTTCAAATGGGTCAGACTCACCCAAGCCCAACTCAATCACTGATGGGCTTCCATGTAGAACAAAGATGAGCCCAACAGTCCAAGACTAATAATGGGCAAGGTCATTAACCTTGGTTCAGGCTAATAAAAATGTTACATGCAGGCCCAACCCATTTTACAGTTTGGAACTAACTCTTAGGGCCAAACATGACCCAAGGCTCCAAGCAAGCTGAGACTTTATCAATCAGGCTATTAGTTTCTGCACTCTTATTGCCATGACATTAGGGGAAAGATTATAACCCCCGACCTTATCCTCAAAGGCAGAATGGGTTGCCACATCCTAACCCTATCACAATCTTAGCTTTGATACTATTTGTTGGAGATTTGGATAGAACTTATCTTTAAAAGCTAGGGCTGCATTTGGTAGCCAATCTGTTCCAGAAACAACATTTTTGTGTTAAAATCAAAATTTTCTATTTTTGTGTCAAAATTCCGTTTTGGGATGAAACTCATCAATGTTGCAACATTTCTTCGTTCCTAGTATTTTTTTTTATCTAACTCGTTTCGAAAAAAGGGAAAAATGAACTATGAACACTGATATACCATATAATAACCTCACCAATAAATGTAGGACACTTGGCCTTCAACCACATACTAAGAGGCTCCTCACAACTCAAGGAACTTAACTATAAGGGTAAATAAGGTATTTCATGCTATATTCATGCACCCTATAAAAGAGGAAAGGAGGTCAGTTTGTCACTCTCTCTCCACTACTCCAATAAATTATTGGTTAACTGAAACTGACTTAGGCAACAAATCGTCTTGGTCGGAGCACCCCTCCGGCCTCCTTTTTTGCAGGCTTTTCTTCAGGGGTCGATGGTCGGATTTCTGCATCAACAAACACCAAACAGAAGATTCTATTTTTTTGTTCCCGTAAAACGAAAAAACACTGAAAACATTTATTCGGATGACTACCAAACACAGCCTAGGTGGTAAGATGTTTAAGTACCCATAAATCTCTACGTCAGGCTATCCACACTGTGAAATTATTATTTTCACCTTCCCCATGAAACACCGACACTTATTGGTGGAACTGAATGGTTCAAACCATCCCATCCCTCAAACCCTACAGGCCATCCAATGTAATAGATAAGGAGCATAAATTGAGGGCTGTGCTGGTGAGATTTGATTCAAAAAGAGATCCAATTCTCCACAAGCTTGTAGAAAGAAAAGTCCAAGTTGAGTGGCTAACCCTCAACATCATAGGAACAACTGGAAGTGCATCCATCCAAAATCTATTTATATCCACTGTCTGTTTCCTCTTGGCATTACTCCATTAATCCCTTGGTCATACATACTTCATAAAACACAAAGTTGGTTGCCGAGTAATTAATATTGAAACCTAATAAATTAATGCCTCCTCCAGTCCTCCCCCAACATTCAAAGGGAGAATTACATGTCATGTAGCATGGCACGGGTGATCCACGCTATCTTGTCAGGTAAGAGATGTCAATAAAAGAGAGAAACCCAAGTGCCCAACTGTAAACCCAACCACTCCAAAGGAAGGCGGGGCAACGCTTGGCTCGTGCCATAAATATGGGCACCCTGCCTTGCGTTAAGCCGCCATTTTCAGTGTCGTCGTTGTGAATCTATAATGTTTGCGGCTGTGGCACAATTGACAATAAATACAATATGGGAGAAAGATTCACATGTTTTCTGATGGTATATCTAAATAAATATATATATATATATATGCGACAAGAAACACAAATATTCAATGAGAGTATGAGAATGAAGCTTCCCATAAAATGCAAGGAAAAAAATTTCCCACAAGCCTTGGCAATGTATCATCGTCCTCTCGCATGGATTATTATTTTTTTATTTTTCTTTCATATTTTGATCATGTAAATCTTATGTGTTATATTATTTCTTGCATCGCCATTGGTATGGTATCATAGATTCCTTTTCATTGGATCTATTACTCGTACAATCACATAGTCATACATGTGAATATACAATACTTATTCTTTTTACTTCTAAATATATCTTTTTCTCACTTTTATAATGACAAAAAGTGGGATAGATGACTCATCCGTGAGTTACCTAGATGGTTAGGATGAAATAGGGATCATGACCGACCCCTTGATTAACAAAAATAAAACAATTGAAATAGATATTGATTGCTCACATGTAGGATGAAAAATGTCCCATCCCATTTTATGGTGAGGAAGAAATCTCTCATGCCAAACCAATTAGATTATAAGAAACGATTTCATCCACAAAAGGCAGTGTGTCACCTCTCGGATCCCAACCATGTGTAATCCATATTAACATCTATCTCCTCCTCAAGCATGTAAACCCCTTGTCGACTGAGAGATTCTTCCTCGCAGGCGCGAGAGATTCTCCCTGTCGAGAACACATGTGAATATGCCACAAGGAGAATACGGGCCCACTAGTACGATCACGGGTCTTTTCTCCCTGGACAAAATCATCTCAAATCTCAAATCTCAAATCTCAAATCTCAAATCTCAAATCTAAAATCTAAACGTTTAAGTGGGTCCCAGAAGCGATTTCCTTCTTCTCTCCGACAGTAGCGTACTCTAAGGAGGATCACACATTCACACGCTTGATTGTCGAGGAATTCCAGCCGTACAGTAATCAGTGTCAAAAGAACCGATAGGTCTGACCGGATTCAATCATTTAAAGCTTGAAACCGGGCTAATCGATAAATAGATAGTTCGGAGCTAAACCTCGATTGTAACCCGATGGACATCCAATCAGAATCAACCAGCACCAATAATCGGCCAGGACTGACCATTTACAGCCTGATCAAGTTGTTTATGGTTTGTTTATAGCATAACTAGCCCAATTACCTTGTTCAAAACCAATTATTTCCCGATTAACTTGATCTTGATTATGAACCTCTAACCAAGTAGCTAAATATAAATGTGTTCACGCCTATCTTATGAGGCCAATTAACTACCATTGACACCTCCCCTTGTACTATATCAGTATGCTAAAGGATGATGTTACTTCCCGGGAGAACGTTGCTCGGCGACAAAAACCAACACCTCAAAATTAAAATTAATAGGTCATGATTTGAACTCTTCTTGGGCCTAATATTTAAATAAATAAATAAATGATGCTACATGCCTATAAAGATCGTTGATGAGGATCGAAGCTATCGAACTCCTCTCTACTGGACCACCCAACAAAAGACCCAAGCATGCACCCAAGGTCTTCCTCACCATCAGATGACTCCTTGGGGGCCAGTAATTGGAGACAGATCTTCAAGATCCTCTTGCCAAGTTGATACAGTTCAATGTGTTAGTTGGGCCAAAGCCTACATTCTCTGCAATAAGTAGTGTGGTGAGGTGCGGTGACGATTGAGAGTATCTGAACACGTGTCTCAAGAAACTCTCAACCACCCGATGCTCACTGCACCAATGCAACGGTTTGGACCAAGCTTCATTTTGATATAGTTGTCTCATAGGTCCAGTGCATGCGCGTAGAGAAAAGATTCGGTAAAACTCCAGGTGATCAGAAAATTAAGAATGAAAACGTACCGTTCCCGAGATTTTGCGCATCTCGCCGAGAATTGCGGCAAGTAGGGAAGACTTTCCCGATCCAACGGTCCCAACAATGGCGGCAAGTTCACCCTTTTTTATCAACAAATTCAAATCTCGTACCAACGCTTCGTTGCCCTCATCGTCCCACGCGAATGCCCCATTCTTCAACTCGATGGCGACGGCGCCGCTGCAACTTTCTACCCTGTCCACGGCTCCGTCCACTAGTTCCCGACTCGTCATGAAAGAATCTAATCTCCCGAGAGAGATCATCGCCTGGGATAGATTGATTAGAGACTGAGGGAACGTTCTGATTGGTTCCTGCAAGATCCTGATAAATGTGGTTAGCGTGAACACCTTCCCTGCGTCGAGCGGAACCCTAAAAAAGATTGCAGCTCCGAACGTAAGCGACGAGACCACCACGGGGGTGCTCCACATGACCACAAAGTTTCCATACAGGGAGTACATGAATTTGGTCAGCCACCCAAACTCTGCTTCACGAAAAGCTTGGATCCTCTTATTGAAGTGCTCCTCCCAAGCTTGGAACTTGATCACTCTCATAAAATTCAGCATTTCGTTCGTCGCCTTCAACCTGGAATCACGATTCTTCATCACATTGAACTGGAAACGGTTGTTCCGTTTGGTTCCAAACAAGGTGAACACCAGAACCGAAAGGAGAGCTACAAATGCTACAATTACGGATACGCCCATGTAACCGAAGAGGAGGGCGAAGGCGGCAAGCACTTGGATAGGCGTGAGCCATAGACTGTGGAGCTGCATCATCATATCGGAGAGTTGTTGGGTGTCGACGGCCATGTAATTCACGATCTGCCCGACTCCATGCTCTTGCCTGGCCGAGCAAGATAGTCTCAGACCCTTCTTGTACAGAGACGTGATAAGTGAGGATCGAATAAGCATTCCAATCCTCTGAGAGTTGAAATTATGCTGGTGATTGGCAAGCACTTCGACGAATTTCGCAAGGAGAAGGGTTGTTATCAGATAGTATCCCTCGTAAGGGGAGCTTCGCTTCCCTGAAGTGAAATCGACAAACTTTTGGATCAGAGTTGGACCAACATACATGACGGAGAGACGAACGACCGCCAGGAAAGCAGTGAAGAGGAGATCCGGCCAGAAGCAGCGGAGCAATGCAGTTCGAACTGGGTGTTTACATCGGTCGGCTGGTTTGGGCCAATTCGATTCGAAGAGCTCCGACATTCTCTGGGCCCTATGTTGAGGGGCAAGCGATGGCACATCGTCAATCTTCAAAGGGGATTTGTAACCTTTACTCAACAAAGGATTCATCCAAAGCCATGTCGCTCTAGAAAGCGAAGAAGCTGAAGCGTAGAGGCTAACATTCGGTTCGCTCAACGAAGGTTCTCCCAATTTCTCATCCGTCTCCAACTCAGAATCCGTTTCCCCCGTCGTCGTAATCCCTGTTGATCCTCTAATGGCGACAACTAGAAGAAAAGCGGATACAGGGATATTGACAATGAAGAACACATCGTCCGTTCTTAACTCGGATTCCTGTTTCCATAGGCCGGAGCTCAGCCGAATGATAGCTGAAACAGAGAACAAGCAGACAATGGCGAAGTTCGCAACCCAGTAAACTCGAAGGGTCATTGGATGAGAAGCGGCCAGAAATTTCTTCTCGTGAGCTACTAAAATCGCAATCGTTAGCTGTGTCGCGGCTTGGATTACCAGAAAAACAGCTTCCGGTGTCTTCCATGACGATTCGGTGCTTCTAACGAGAGCGATAATGCAAAGCACAGTGTAAGCGATTGCTAACAGCACCGTTAGAATCAGGGACAGCCTGAACCAGAAAGTAGTTCTGAGATTACTTCTCTTCCGTCCAAGAAGGGGTATCTCATTGGAAGAATCGGAATGCCCACGAGAACGGACCCTCGAACAAAGCTTCTGGACAGCAAAGGCGAAGAGGACGAGCAAGAAAAGAAGATCGACCCCGGATACCAGCTTCCGTTGAGGACATGGAGATAGGAAGATGAATCTTAACCATTCAGCTGGGGATTGAATAGCAGAGCCTGTACAGTTAAGAGACGTAATCCAAGAATCATCCACCATGTCTGCAATCAACATTTTCATCTCAGCCATGGAAAGATCCCTCCTTTATGGTTGACTTCCCCTCACCTACCTTTCCTCCTAATAAGCTGAAATCGAAGACGAAACCAACGTTAGTGAGACTAGTTCTGTTCATCTCCACGGGAAAAATAATTGAAATCTTTCTTGTTGTTATTATAATAAATAGAAAACGACGAAGATTGACAAGTGATAACAGATTTGGTTCTTTAAATTAGAATCAGAATAAAAAATAGGATTAGAAGATGTGGCCATCGCTGTGAGGAAGAAGAAAAAGAAGAAGATTTTTTTTTTTTTTTTTTTTTTTTTCTGAATAAAAAAGCCAAATGACCAAACATGAAGCGAAGGCAAAATCAAAGCCGGAGAGACATCAAAGAACACTAACCTGAGCTAAACCAGAAGAGAAGAAGAAAAACTGGATGAAGGAAGGAAGGAAGTCTTTCAGCTAAGAACTAAAGTTTAAGTTTGTAGCAGAGAAAAGAAATTTATTAAATGTGAGTTACCTGTAGAGCTCTGAGGGCTTTCGGGTTTTTCTTTTCTTGGTACACGAGACCTTGAGGACGAAAGAGGCGAACTGTCAACAGAGACGTGGAAGAAAGGCAGCCGCCACTCCTGCCTACCCCTACCAGGGCGGTGAGGAGGTGTGTGAGCCTGAGAGGTCTGAGACTCAGAGGTGTGTCTGTGATCTGACTTTGACTGCAATTTCCATATTTTAATTCTAATTTTTGCTGGGAGGAGTTCTCTCTCACTTCTCTGTCCTGACATGGATTTAGTTCTCGGTTTCGTAACCGATTGGATCGATATCGACAGGATCTTTGAGGATAGGTGATTATGGATCACTTTTGTACCTTGTATTTCAAAAAAAATATATGTTTTATTGTTTTATTTTGATCAAGGATTGGAGATCAATTTCAATCTATATTAATACGATATAGACGATACCACTAATACAATATCGATACTTAAAATCATGATTTTGATGCATGGTCATGCATCATCGCCACGAGGCCAATGGGAGCGTAATTGTTCATGAAATCCCGATTGGGATTGATATTTTCATATTTCATTGGGGGGTGGAGGGATCATATTCTTTTATCTAGGTTATACATTTATATAAAGTGTATGATTTTTTATTAATTTGATTAAAACTTTGAATAAGAGTACGAGTAAATTTTGTTCTCAATTTTATACTAAAATTCAAGCATTTGATGTATGTAGGATTGTAGGGTCCTATATCATGTGGACTAAATGTGTCCGTGTAAGCTTAAGTGTATCTCGACTAATCCTTGAGGCGTAGCAATCCACCGCCACGGTCTCCACGATCATGTGGACTTGCTTATGTATTACCAAGTGACAAATAATGAAACATTACACTATACAAAACATAGTGATGCTTAAAAGGATCTTCCTTCAAATAAACTCTAATGTTAGCATGAGATATATATACACTAAATGAAGATGAAGTTTAGGGATTTTTCTATTGATAGTTTGTCACCCCCTAAAGTGTGAATATATTTATAACCTTACTTTCTTTCCTCATTATTTTATTTCCAAAAGTTATTTAATGCATGGTTAGACGAGGGGTTTTAAAAAAAGTTGAAAATCAAACAATGCAACATTTACTGCGGTTCTCACGTGAAATGATATAATTTGTTCACATTAGAAAAAAAACATCAAATACTTTTATGAAAAAAATAAGAGAAAATTAGATGCAAGTGTCAAATTTTAAATACACTGATAGAACCGTCCTTTAAATACTATCATAAGTTTAGGAGGAAGTTTTTCTTCACCTATAGTAAAATTCACACGCAAATTTAAGGTCACCATTATTCCCTTGTACATTGAAGATTCGAAATATTACGTAACACTTATCCAAGCTCAATGATGTCTATTGGTCCTCCTTCAAAATGGCTTGAAAGAAAATTTGAGTTATAAAGTCTATGTTTTTTCCGATGTTGAAAAGAAGAATAACATTTTATATTCTTAGGTGATAAATGGTCGATTAAATAACCACGCGTTTCTCAATCAACAAAGTATGAATTCCAATTATTCAAATCAACGAAGCCCTTATTTTATTGATATGACCATGCATTATGATATAAGGAGATTCATATTTCATGCTAATAGGGTTTGAGTTCAATTCTTCTGCACGCATATACATATTAGATGATGTACTTGTCCCTTTTGTTTCCATAAATACCCATTTGCACCCTTTGAATGGCAATAGGTGGAAGTGGAACAAGTGTTGACACCTAACATATACGTGTGTGAATGTACATACAGAGGAACTCAACTCATAGTGTATAAAGAAAAAAAAATTATAAATAAAATAAATAATGATTAGATTAAGGGACACCAATAGAATGGGGACTTCCCCACACCCTCTCACATAACTAACATTCTCTCTTTTGTTAGTATTTTTTTTCTCCGTTCTTTAATACTGTGGCCCCGTCATTGATAAAATTTATTCTCACATGCTGATTAATATTGCATGATAGATTTCCCCAAGTGTGGAGCATGCCTTTGACATTATGCCATGTTTGTTCCATGGAAAAAAAAAAAAAAGTAAAAAAAATGGTGGAAAATTTATACTTGTTTTTTACAAATTATTATAAATATGAGTGTTTGATTAAATGTGATGGGAAATTTACCATACAAGCAAGGTCATTTATTGCAATAATTGTTATTTACTAATATGACACTTAACCTTTTTTCATTCCACTCACTTCCGGAGTCCTACCACATGGAAAAGTTGTTTTACATCTATCTCTCTCCTCCTTCTATTTCCTTGCTTGGCCATAGAATTCCATTTCACCTCTAGTTGTTATTTTTTCCATAGAAACTCATCCCACTAAAATTTACATGTTTTATTTTTGAATTATTCTTTTCCTTGTCAATCCAATCCACAAAATGTGAAATGCATCCTCACAAATTTTTCATCCATTTTATCCGTCAAACAAACAAGGCCTAAATTAATTATGAAATTCTACCTCAAAACTTTGATCGTTATCTCCCCTTAAAAGGTGGTTTGGAAAGGGGATGCTAGGGGGATGTGATGCTTTGAAGAAAAAAAAAAATGAAAGAAGAGATGCTGACACTTCGAAAAATATGAAAGAAGAGATTTAAAATAATAAAATGGTAAAATTTTCTATAGAGTGGAACATTTAATTAAGGGATAATCCATTTGTAACTAAAAGGTGGTAACTATTTTTCTCTTTCCTTATTTACCCTTCATTTTATTCCTCATTCTCCTTTTTAGTGTATTTTTATTTTGTAATTTCACTCATTCTCTCTTTCCCCTTCCTTCCCCTCCCTACCTCCTATTCCTTTCCCGCTGAATCTGCCCTCTAGCTCTACCTCTTCCTTCTCCTACCTCGGCTGTTCCCATTGTGGCTGCAAAACCTGAGAAACTTGTTGCTCCAGGTCTCTCTCTCTCTCTTTCATACAAAAAATTTTAAAAAATATAGAGGGAATGGCAGTTTCATTATTTATTTTAATTTACAAATCATGGTTTTAGGATATCGGCAAGGATCGGTTACATCTTATCAATACCGAATCGATGCATTGTAAGAAACTGATACGTACAAAAAAATATATTTGACAAAATACACTTAGAAATTGGTATCTTTAAGGGTAAAATCATGTCATATGACTAACACAATATTTATTTGTCGATCCCAGTTCCTAATCAGATTGGATTCGATACTAATACCAATCTCAATCCAACTAACACCTAATACCCAAAAACGAGAATGGACTAGGTTCATGTACAAGAATGCTCTTGTACGCTCTTGGTTCGTGGATTTGTTATCCACTTTATCTCCCTTCATCTAATAGATTTTAAATCCATGGATCAAGAAAATGCGGAAATGTTATTGTACATGAACCTGATTCGCTCATCCCAAAAACCATGTTTATCAAATAAATCTATCAAAAACAAAAATCAAATTACAAAAGGTTGAATGATAAATATATGTCGAACGTGTGTATACATACATACATCCAGCGAAATGACTCTAGAGCATGGTTTGAGGTATCAAACATAGATTGGCCACAACAAGCAATCTATATTGGATTCCAGATCCTCTCCAACAGCTGGGCTGCCCAGATAGGCATCCAGCGACTGGGAGGAGTTGGGCATGCATCCTGACACACGGTCGGATCCTTCTAATCATTAAATGTCGCTCTAGGAGCCCAACCGTTAAAGAATCCGGACACATCTAAATCAGTAGTAGCACTTTCCAATCTTGCGTCGATGGAATAATACACACTAGAGGTAAAACTGTCAAAAAAGTTAAGGTTTTAGTAGGAAAATCAATGGCAAAACTGTCCAATATGGACTGATACGTAATGATTCATATCAATATCATATTGTCTCCATACTCTTAAATATGCTCTAGAAATTGGGGGGGGGGGGGGGGTGCCCCCTTCGTAAAAAAATTATAAGGATGCTTAGTACCCAAATCACTTTTTTATGCACTTGGTGGTAAGTAAATAAATTTATCATAAAAAAAATGAATTTTCTTAAAATCACGGTGAATGGATTTCCTTTTACTCTGGCCCATTGCGATCACATTCACATACAGTAGAGGGAGAAGTGAAGAGTGAAAGAATCACATATGAACTGGTCTATTATTCAACCATCAGTAAAAGGAAACTTCGTCCAAAAATAGCCGGTGGAATAAATTACGTTTGCAAAAAGGTTGGTGTGCATTATTTTTTTGGCAAAAAAGTTGGTGAGCATTGATGATACAGTAACGGGTAGTAAACAAATTAACTTGTCCTTGCGTGCATTGATAATTTGACGATGGTCCTTTTATCTTATTAGAAAAAACGACACCACTGCCATCACCTTTTGTATCTTACATATGGTCCACATAACTGTTACCAATTTTCCGAATGGTTATATCTTAGGAAGGAATCATATATCAGTTTGAGGAAGTGTTTCTTGTGAAGGAGTGCATTTTATGTATATACATGATGGTCAATAGGAGCGTACAAGGAAACATTTATAAAGATGTCATTTCTATGTCATGAAGGACAGGTCGATTATTTTTTCCCCCACGACCAAATGAGCCACATTCTTTCACATAAACCTTTTTGCTATCAATATTTTTCATATCTATATTGTCACATTCATTATTAGGTGAAAATGATGATAAATATCATCTCCTTCGTCATCTAGGTATGAGTTTCTAGCTCAATGGTAGACACGTATGTAGTTGACTTGAAATCGGTGTTTTAATGTCTGTACAATTATATAGGTTTTTTCAATTGATTAGTGCAGTTTAATTTCATCGTTTTCAATATAAGAATGAGTGAATCCAAAACCAAACTCGATTTCATTTATTAAATTTCATATTTAGAAAGGAAAAAGAATTTGAGAGGGTATGTATATCAAGTATCAACTAACTTATAATATCAAGGAAGTGGGTTCCCTCCGACGCCATGGTATACGGTATACCCGTTGGTTGAATTCTTCAAAACCCGTACCCGCCCTGAAGCCATTGCGGGTTCTAGATCCGACCCGATGCAAAATTGAATCAGTCACCGACTCACCAGCCCAATATGGGCGGGCCCATTCCTATGCGTTTATGACTGTACGAACTAACGGACTGTACAGATCTTTCTGACCTTTCTATTAATTTCGTATTTGAAAGTTCTTTTGGAAAATAATCCTATGTTTTTCTCATCCCTGTTTTTCCTTGTTTTGCTACCTGCAGAACGCAACACGTAGACAACTTTAAGATCAACGCACCGGATGTAATAATCATCACCCAATCTTGACCGTTGGTCTCCTTATTATTCACGTGTCGCGTTCTGCAGTTAGCAAAACAAAGAAAAACATGGATGGAAAAAACAGAGGATTTTGATCCAGTTCTTTTTTAGTCTCCTTTTTTGACACTCTTTTGACTTTTTGTCCTTGCACCTCTGGCAATATAGGGTCGGACTGAATTGATCATAGATCAGGCTGTATTTGATATGTATTTTTGAAATAGATTATGGATCTATAATGCATTATAAACTGAGAAAATAGAGAAAGAATGATTTTAAGAATGCATTATAGACCCATAATCTATTCCAAGAACGCATACCTAACAGAGCAATCTCAGTTGCGAGCATTATCAACTCATGAAGTGCACCAAAACTGTAATCGTATGCCACTCTAGTTGAATTGAGCCAAGTCAACCTTGCTCGAGGAAACATCCCTTTATTTTGAAATTGTTGATGCAAGAGCCCACTTACGTATCTCGTAAGACTTGCAGCAATGAAATAGCTCTCAGCCTCTCATTAAAAGAGTGACACACGACATGGTGGAGGAGTCGATGGCCCTTTAGGGAAACAGATGTGACCCATGGTTCTCCAATCCTTGATAGCTGGGTCAGACTCATCCCAAAGAAACTTTATGCATGGAAAAGTGATGGTTGCAACATTTTTTTTTTTTTTTTGGGTTGAAGTGATGGTTGCGACTTAACCATTTGAGTTTTCTCTTTTGGGAAATGGCTAGGCACGCCTTCGAGCAGTAAACAATGTGTCTATCTCTCTCCTCACCCCCTATGAAATGATGCCTCTACATAGCCCATTCCACGCTCTCCATTAATGTATGCTGCTAGCTTCGGAAAGCTAGCGGTGGTGTGCCCAACCCTCATCCCCCTCTTTGAAAAAAAAAAAAAATTGAAAATAACCTAATACATATTTGGTTAGTTGGTTTGTCATTAAATAAAAAAATGTGAGGGGGGTCGCTGCTTGGCCGCATGCCCTCTGCATTAGCACAACACGGGGATCAACCAAGGAGGCTCATAGGCATCCAACCAAGGGCAAGGTGGTCTTTTTTCTACTCCCTATGTTTGGGTAGGGGGCATAACTAGATAACAGTATTTTTCTATAAATGTAAGGACTAAGTTTTCCTAAGGTCATGGTGAATGGTAATTCGTTCTACCATGGCCCATCATCACCCCAAACAATACGGAGAGAGAGAGGTGGGGAGACAGGGGTCCCCTCTGGATCGTCCTATCGTTTGGCCACTAGTGAAGGAAAACTTTGTCCTAAATTTAATATAAAAAAGAGAGAAAAGGAAACCACATGTTTAATGAGTAGACAGACTAGGAAAAGAAAATACACTCACAACATGCAAAATTATATCTCAAATGTGATTAGACCATAAGGTCATAATATTTTGGAGATTGGCATTCTACAAATAGTTTGCACCATTGTTTTATGTATTAGTATCAGTGCCCGTATTAATCACCATCGATTTGGGGCCATGTCGAGTGTAAATTCATAAATTCAAAAACAAATCACTTTTTGATCAATACTGATAATCCATATTACTATCGTATCAAATCAGGTACCATGATATCGATATATATCTTATATGTATCAGTCAATACCTTGAACCATGGTTTCCATACAAATGATTGCTATATGTTATCTATTTATTATTTATTCTGGATGAAAATAAGAGGGAGATCAAACAAAGGTCTTGTAATTGTAGGTAGTAGTAGTTTTCGACACCAAAATGTTTCTTGTCATAAGCTCATTATGTACACTATTACATAAATAAAGGAGGAAAACTACTTTCATAGACTATGGACTTTTTGCTACTAGGAAGCTAGTTTTGATAATTCTGGGTTGGATTTCCTAATTGTCTAGTTTTGTAGTTTTGTAGCTTATTTCTTCCATGACCTCCACTAGTTTTGATAATGCTAGGTTGCTTTTTAGGATGTCCATTTTTATTGTTTTGTAACTTGTATCAACCATGACCCACCATGTATCCTACTTCTCTCCTATTTTTAATGATCATTTTTTTTTTTTAAATTAGCTTTGAACCTTAAAATGTTTAGTAGCTAGAAACTAGAAGATAACATTACCGATTGTGTGGCCAAAATACTTGGCAAAACATCCATGTTGCCACATCATTACCAAATATTATTATCTAAAAATTTTGGGAAAAAAGTGACATTTGATCATAGTCTTAGGCATCGGTATCAATACTCGTATTGATCCTCGTCGATATTAATATAGATAAGTCGAATCGGGTTAGATTAGACTATTTTGTCCTTTAAAATACTGATATCTTGATTTTGTGGACCATTTTAACCTCCCTCATATTGATATCAATCACAATCGATATAATTGATACTTATACAAATCAACTGATATGACTAATACTTGTGATACACATTCACATACTCTTAATCAAATATAGGACAAAGTTTTTCTTCATCATAATTAAGAATCTAATCAATTATAGTCAAGAGTCTCACGGGGGAGAGAAAAATCATATCCTTTGATTTGATTAGATTTTTTTTTTCTTTTTTTCTTAGGAATGAACAACAAAGATGACGGCATGGATGACAATAGTGGCATCCAAACCCTAAATAATTGAGCATAGAATAAAAGAGAGCATAAGACATGAAAATAAGAATGAAAGAGCCCTTTTAAACTACTAAAAGGGAATGAGAAGAATACACAGCAAGTGCCAAAGGACTCTTGATAGGGTATAAGTTAAATGACTAATGAGTGGAGCTACTAAATTCCTCTATAATGAGCCAAAAGACAAAAGGAAAATGGATTGATTAATTTGGCTTTAGGTTGTAGTGACAACCTAATAGGTCCCCTACCCAAACCCCACCTTACCTTCTTCTCCACTCATTTTATAATTGATGCATATTCATTTGGCCATATATGTGGAAATATCCAACCTAAAATCTTAAGGCATTAATCAGTTCGACATAATCCATTTATTTCGAGATGAATTGATTATAGATTAAATTGAACTCAAACCGTTAAGCTGAAGTTTGATTTTAGTTTAATTCAATTTAATTGTGTCGTTATTGGGTTTTATTAGTTTATTTTGGTTTCAGTTTTATATATATATATATATATATATATATACATTGGGCAAAACATCCACACGCTGTTCTTGTATAGATTCTTCTGGATATCAAGAGACAAAAATGAGGGGGAGGGGGAGGGGGAGGGGGAGGGGGAGGAGGGGTTAGGTCTCTCTGTCACACACACATACACAAAACCCTCTATAGTATTCGGGTGTTGGAGGAAACCCTGTCCCATATACATTATAAAATAATGAAACAATTTTTTTTTTTTATTATTTAATCTTTTTTTTTTTGGATTTTATTCAGTTTTCGATTTTGGTTGGTCCATTCAATCGATCAAATTGAAACCAAATTGTTAAGGGTTTAGTTTGGGCTGAATAAGTAGGTCTGATCAGCTCTACATGAAAATCGACACCCCTAGGTCCCAGATAATAGTACACATGGAAAGACATAAATGAATCTTATTTTAATATCATACCAAATAAAATGAGATATCTCACGAAATACTACTTGGTGGATTAAACCTAAAATCTGAAGACATTAGGTAAATATAGTCTAATAGTATATTAAGACACATCGAAGGTCGCAAATAACCGATGTATGACTATACCTTTATGCTCTATAATTGCATACACAACTCTTTTTGGAAGGCATTTTTGAGTCTCGATAAGTTTCAATCACTCACCACTCTTCTCCCATGCATTCAAGATTGGGGACCATCTTCACACCTTTCAGATGTATATATTTGCATGTTTTCCACCACCAATTCCACATATGTCAATTATTCCATACCAAATTTCATAAAATTTCAGAGATTTGTCTGTCACTTTAGAAAAAACTAATTAATTTTGGTTCTAAAATATATAATTAGTATATTCTTCTGTTTTTGGGCATGAGGTTGGGTTTTCAATGTTACACAAGGGTAGGATTATCATTTTGCCCTTCTATGTCTATGTGCAAGGACCACAAGATCAAGTAGCATTCTTTCCCTAATAAACTGTTGATCATTCATTACCCAAGTTGAAAACCGGATTCTCTTCTAGAGCTCCTACGACAATTCCATACCATTTATTGAATGTTAACACGCACACCCCTTGAATAATATGATTTTTTTGTAGGAACTCATGGTCCGGGAGAGGATTTGACCTCCTCAAGTTGCCACTCACCTCTCTACGTTAAAAAAAAAAAAAAATTGGTCGACCACTCGGATAAGCTCATCAAATGACACTAGACACTAAATTCATCGACTCTTTTTGTTCTTATCAGGGAAAACAAAAGGATCCGAACCATTAAATCAGTGGGACCCGTGATTACACTTTTTTTCTTTGAAAAAAAACCCATGATTACACATGAATGAGTTCTCAATGATCTGGTGGTTGAGATCTATATATGCATCAACTCCTTAGGCTATGCTTGTTTGGCTAAAGAAAGAGTGGAAAAAGAAGAAGAAAGGATTGAGTTTCCTTTCATCCATGGTGAAAAAAGAATCTCTTAATGCACAGTTTAATAATTATACTCCAACGATTATATTATTTTCATTAAAATGTAGAAAAAACTTTTCTTAATTAAAAAAAGATACAGTTTTTATGCATAACTAAGTATGTATACGATCATGCCTTAAAATCTTGTAGGCTGTCTTCACCTTGTATCATAAGACCTACATTTATCCCTTTCTCTTATAGCTGTAGTTAAAATCCCAATAGGCAGTTAGATAAGTTGACCCACCAAAAAAAAAAAAAAAAAACCTAAATATTAGAAGTATGATCCAACCTCATTGTACAAAAAATTCATAAATTGAACGGATAAAATGATATTTTTTCATTTCTATTTTTATAATTTTTTTTTTCGATTTGCTTTGTTTATGGTAAAATATTAACTTTCTACTTATGAAATTTCCATCGAATCCAACAACCTTTGTCTCATAAATCAGCCATTCCTAGTTACATGTTTTTCTAATTATTTTTATTGACCTCAGTAACTTCTTGGGATTATAACCCTTCAGAAGGTTTTAACAGGAAAACATAAATGATATTTTAGATCATTTTACCCTCTATTTTTTTTTTTTTTAAATGAGATTTTTCCATCTATTGATATTGATACTGATAGGATCAATACAAGACTACCAATACAATACCGGTACCTAAATCCATAACTAGGAAACATTGGATATCTACCTCCTATGTTTTGATTAGGAATGTAAATGGATAACCAAAATCCGAACTCGAATTCACATCTGTATGCATTTAGAGATATCCGTATTTGGATTCAAATCGGAATTACCTAGAAAATAATCATTCGATCTGATTAGGTAATTAATTATTGATTTGGAGGGTTGTTAAGTTTGCCTCGAATTCTTGACCCGTTTTGAAGATTGACCTGCTTCGACATATTTTGGTGGTGACCCGAACGAGAAGTTTTCTGAGATCTGTGATGGAAGCAGAGGGGTTGGGCTGATAGGCCCAAGCCCGGAGCCCATCACTGATCTCATATGCCCCCGAGGTATGGTTCGATCGGATCAACTGTGACCCAATGGGTCGACCCGCGACTTAGAGTATAATGTACTGTTGTCTTGTTGAAAAAGTCATTGTATTTTGGGGGGTTTTGGAGCTAAGGTTTCAGAGCTAGCTTTCTCGCTGCTGCTTGGGTGTAATCTCTCTTTTGCACAATGAAAATTCTTCTTCTTCGCCCGAGGATGTAGCACACCACCCTGGTGTGTGAACCTCGTTAAATCTATGTCGTGCGGATCTTTGTCTATTTATTTTCTTATTTCTTGGTGTTTGATCTAACAAAGGTTCTTGAAGTTTAGGCAGATTCTAAAGAATGAGGAAAAGAGCTTAGGCAACTTAGAAAGATGGATTAAGACAAATTGTATTCACTGAGATAGGAAGGTTCGAATTACAGAGATCAAAAAGTAAACGAATGATCAATAATCTGAATACAATCCACATCTGTATCCGATATTAGAAAGTACATGAGGTACTAGTCTTCTCATGTAAATATGCTAATACTACTGATACACACATTACTAAGATCTGGCCCATGCTAGTGTGCTTTGGAGTGGAGTATGATTCTTGCTTTTGAGCCTCCAGTTGATATTAACCAGACTCAAGTGCCACTTGCCTTCCCTTCTATGTAAATAAGCAAGTCCTCGTGAGCAGCAGATGTCCATGAAATGGTCCTCTGGTATTTCATTCAAAAGAATTTCAACGCAGTAATCGTCTATAAACCAGATGAATGATTTACATACTCTTGAACCAATGCCCCAAACAAGGAGGGCCTCTCAAGCAAGTAATATGGTTTGTCAAACTCTTTTGCTAGTCCTGCCCAAAACAAACAAACAAACATCAGATGTTAATGGTAGTGTACGATATCTTGTATTTGGTCGTAGTTTAATCTAAGGAGTACTGGTGCAGACCCCCCGACACAATATTCTGAGAGGTGTGAGAACGAGCGATGTAACCCTATTCTCCACTGATAGTTAAGCAGAATCTCATCTCACCAAGGACGTATTCAATCTTGCCAAACCTCATAAATCTGTGTGTATTGTTTGTTCTTGTTTTCCCATTACCTTCTACATTGCTTTTAGGGTTGCGTTTCTATAGTTAACCCTCAAGTTGATGCATAACTATGCAATTTCAGGACAATGGCATCAGTTATTGGCAGATCAGTTAGTCAAAAGTAATTTGTTTCGACTGAGTTGACTTCCTATTGCACATAACTTCTCTAGAATAATTAGTAAACCATGGTTCTAGATTATAACCAGAAAAGTCATAATTTTTTGACATTCACTCTCTCTGTGAAATTCAACTAGTAACTACAAATAGGAAACATTCACAATGTATTAAAGTTTGCAGGGTAAGTTATGGATAATCCAGATTGCAAAGAAACATACCAGCATCTACAACCAGCACTCTATCACAGTCCATGACTCTGGATATTCTGTGAGCAATGCTTATAATTGTGCAGGCTGCAAAATCCTCTCGGATAATCTTTTGTATCACAGCATCAGTTTGTGAATCAACAGAAGCAGTTGCTTCATCCAAAAACAAAAGCTTGCTGCGCTTAAGAATTACCCGCCCCAAACAAAGAAGCTGCCTTTGTCCCACGCTCCAATTGTCCCCATTATCGACCACTATAAACAGTTCATCAAACATAAGTAACCAGAGACATTGAAGATATACAATGATCCAATCAGACTCAACAAGGAGGCTAAAAATATTTTACATATTTATTTTGAGAGAGAGAGAGAGAGAGAGAGAGAGAGAGAGAGAGAGAGAGAGAGAGAGAGAGAGAGAGAGAGAGAGAGACCTGGAGAATCAAGTTTCTCAGGTTTTGCAGCCACAACTTCCTTAAGTTGGCAGCGCTCAAGGCTCTGCAAAAATTTAAAGATCCCAAACAAACAGCCCACAATCTTAAATGATACTACATACCCTGACAAAGATCAAAATTGTGAAGTCATGAAAATATACAGGCCGTACAAACAGGTTGATATACCATTAGTTTTGAATCTTTGCTGCAAAAAAAATTTCCCACAATTTTCTTGGCATGTTTTGGGTTCATTTTCTTTGAGAACTGACCAATCTTAAGTTGCAATTATCATGATAACTATAAGTCAGGATTCAAGAATTAGAATATACCTTCCATATTTGTTCATCTAAATACTTCCAATGGGGTCAACATTGCTTCGGACAGTTCATTCAAAAAGGGCTGGTTCTTGGGGAATTATTCCGAAACGGGATCTGATATCATGAAGACCAAGTGTGCAAATGTCGACCCCATCAATAATTATTTTTCCTCCTGAAGGCTCCACCTACCTAAAGAAAGCTTGGATCAAAGTTGACTTGCCACTCCCAGTTCGACCAACAACACCAATCTTCTCTCCTCCTTGTATGCTGATAGTGATGCCTTTCAGAACCAGAGGAGTGTTTGGTCGATATCTAACCTGTTGATCAACATATCCATGCAACTTATATCATCAAAGAGCATCCAACATGCACCAAGGAAAAACAGAGGTTCAGCTTAGGTTTACTGTTGTATCTCCAACAAATTCCATACCTTGTGTGTCCACTAAAAAGGGGTCTGGGGTGAGGCAAGGGTGTGGACAGGTAGAGACCATATAAGAGACATTTTTCTATTCCTTACTTCCCCTCTTAACACATAAGCCATGAAGCAATAGAATCCATAGTTCATGCATGATGGAATAAAGAACAGAGATGAAGAGACCATATAAGAGATATTTTCTTATTCCTTACTTCCACTCTTAACACATAAGCCATGAAGCAATAGAATCCCTAGTTCATGCATGATGGAATAAAGAACAGAGACGTACAACTCAAAACTGCTTGAGATGACACAAGGGTACCTAACAGTGGCACCTAGCCATCCAATCCATCACATTCTTAGAAAGTTTATGGGACAGCTGAGATGAGAATGTTAAGACAGACTAATGGAATGGCCAGAAAAGGACAGGATTTGAAATAAATGCACTACACTAACAGCTACAAGCTGGAGGGGAGTCAATTGATTTGGTTCGGTCATATAGAAAAAATAAACAAGAACTAAAACAATTAGGAAAGATATGAACAATTTGAAGGTTCTCAAATGACAAGGGAAGCCAAAAGTTAGTTCATCTGAAGCAGTAAGAAGAGACCCAAGTGCTTGTGATTTAACTTGGTATGGAAAACAGGATTTGGGAACCCATTCTCCAAGTAGTTGGGATAAGGCTTAAGTGAGTTGAGCTGTATAACCAAATTTAGTCAACTATCTAGCCTCAAGGATATCTACAATCCCACGTTGGCTCCTGATATATCTATGTAACAGTCAGGTGATTGGAGAAGTGACATTGAAGGGAGAATACCATACTTGATAACTTTATTATCATAACAGTAACCAGAGAAGTTCTTAGATTAGGATGAGACCAACCCTTTCATTTGGAAAACAATCAAGATTATTTCTTTTAATGAGCACATAATTTACTCCAGCTTGTTGAATTACATCCTGGACCTCTAGAAAATTAGACCATATATTTTGCAATACCAAGATACATGAGAGAACATTAGGTACCTGCAAGTCCTTGAGATCAACATTGCCCTGGGTAGGCCAGTTTGGATAAGGCAGACAATCTTCAATCTTCCATGCCGCTTCAGATGGAATGTTTGTGAACTGTTTTATTCTCTCGACAGAAACCATTCGGTTTTCCACAAAGCAACTCATATATATGGCACAAAACCAGAACACCATTGAGAGACATACCATAGGAAAGAGTTAACCCCACATAAGCTACAAAACAAAAACAAGCAGTCAATATCAGAATGACAAAAGATCAATAATTAAGGGCAAGGAAAACAATTCATACCATATACTTGTAAAAATACCTAGTTTACACAGAATTCTTATACTTCCTCATTATGAACACAGAGACACACTCATATATGAAGACATATTGGATTTTTAATTGTTTTAAAAAATGATGTGATATTCCATAATTTGTGTAAGGGTGTGTTCTTGAGAATACACCTTTGCGGTTGGGGCTTTGTCTAAGGATAGGTCTTTTGAGAAAGTGAAAAGAAAAAAAAGCATCTGCTTTTTCCCCAAGGTTTTGTCTCTTCAGAAGAAACATAATTTTTGTTCAATCCGCCCTTGTCTGTTTTACTCCTGGGTCAAGTGATTTGCTATATACTACAATACTTGGCAGTACACTCTTTCTATAGGTCAAGCTGCTGAATGCTGGGGATCAAGTGCCATCAGCCTATTCCACATTTAGTTAATTACTTCTTTTGTAATTTATTATCATTGACTATTTAGCACAAACCAGTTCTAATGCATCCACTTTTCAGTATCTTAATTTACTACTATACCATGTTACCCCGATTTCCAACAAGAACATGGCAATGTGGTTCAGAGTGAGAACACAAAAAACAGAAAATTACGCTCAGTGTAAACTTACTGCAATAATCAATTCCAATATAAAAGTACATACAGTAGCATAATCATTTTGTCTCGTATCATTCAGTTTGTGTTAACAGCTATTTGTAGTTCCATAATTCTAGACAAACAATAATCCCCATAATGGTGAGATTTTCCACTTCAGCTGCAGTTGAATCGGAAAAAATTTAAACAGTAATATGCCCGAGTAACAGGTACGTTCACAAATAATTTATCTTATCAGCTAAGAGAGAATATTTTAAGTAATATGACATGCACAATCAGCACAGTGAAAAATAATAAATAGATGCTGAAGACAGGATACTAGATAAGAAAACATACTAGAACATGTAAACCCCTTTCTAGTGAGCAAAAGACAGTTAGATAACTATAGATTGCACATGGAAATGGCAATATGAAGATATGTTGGATAGCAGCTACCTGGATTGATAATACTGCTAGGCAAAAAGATCATAAATATGGCAGAAATGCACAGGATGATACTGCCAATCAATTCTAAGTGGAAGCCCGACCATTCATTTGATCCGTTATTGTGGAAGTTCATACGCAAATTTTTATTCACTCTTATCAATATTCTCCTGAATAAATCTCCCCTGCTTTCTGAAGCAACGTACTGTCATAACCCCGGCAATGGTTTCTGAGAAATGATGAATAACAGGTGCTTTGGTGATTGAATCAAGGCAGGTCAACTCATGAGATGTTGCAAGGAAGTAACCCTGCGACTTAAACAATAAAGGATTAAATAAAAGTGAACCTGAATTGGCTACTCATTTACAACTTAGTCTGCCAAGTAGGCTGTAAGATGCTCAAAGTGGCGTTTCTTTATTCAATGCTTCTTGGGGCAACTATCCCCCTAGGCAAATCCAACACAGGAGTTGTCCTCAGAAAGAATGAACTGATTGAATGCCTTACCATTTAGAAGCATTCAAGGGCTTGGGCCAATCAGTCAGGAACACCTCAAAAGGGGAAGAGTACACTAGCTGGATCCATCCAATGTGTTCCTCATCCCATGCATGTGAGTGCAATATGCACCAAAATGGGGCAGAGAGTATAAATATAAACCTCTCAACTCATAATGTGTCAAAAGTATTCCTGACTGATTGGGAAAAATGCAATCCCATACATGAGTTAAAAGTGTAATGGGACAGATTTTTTAGGGAAAAAGTGCCAAAACCTAGGTGGTGATTGCATTTTTCCAATAATGAAGTGTATGATGTGCCAAAGGCATCTTCTGCACATCAATGCTGAAGCTGTCACCATGTCAGAGGCTGGACAACACCACAGCAGCATCGATCTGCGATGAAGATGCCAATAGAATGCACACCTTGGAGAGCCAAGGTAACCATACTTTCTTTGATAAACCAATGATGGATAAGTCATATGATACCAAGACTAGAGGCAAAGATGTTCATACCCTGTACCAGATATTCAGCCAACCCAATGGTATAATGAGGAATATAGTTGGCCAAGCATACTGGCATATAACAAAAATGATGCCGAACATTGTAATGTACATGCCAATTGTCATGCCTAAAAGGAAGGGGAGGAAAAGATCAACATCGGTCTGATCTGCTGATGCCTGCACAAGGAGTTAAAACAGAGAACTTATGTCAGTTGAAATGGCAATGGCTAAGGCCATATGATAAGAGAATAAATGCGCAGGAACTGAAGTGAGCGGTAACTGTGGGAAAAACAATGAGGACCCTTATACAGAAAGTTTGGAGGTAAACAATCTCACCCGACTCAGAATTCTTCCTGAAGGAGTGGTATCAAAGAATGACATTGGAGAAAGTAAGAGACTATGAAGCATCTGCTTGAAGAAAATTTGAGCTGTCTTGAGCCCCACATATGCGACAAAGTAGGATCTTATCACCACCAAAACAATTGAAATTGCTGCTATCACTACGTAGACTTCAAGAAACAAAGAGGGTTTGAAAGAAGCTGCATTGTCTTCTGAAGTCTCAAATGCCAGCCAATAGTCACTTGACATTAGAGATGCCTGCCATACCACGGACATTAGTAGTACAGCAGCGCCTCCCCACCACCCAAACGCCTCAGTGAAATAAAGCTTATACACCCGAAAGCCAGTTTCTCTCTCCTCATCTTTAATGAGCTTGGAGCTACCCTTCTCAGACTTGGGCTGCTCAACAGAACCATTGACACCATTGAGTTCTCCATGGTTTGGAGAATCCTGAGGAGATTTCGGAGTTTGTTGAGATTTTTCACCAGTTCCATTTGCACTCATTTCTACAAGTTCCATGGATGTTTCATGGGCAGTGACAAGGGCTTCAAAATGTGTACCAGATTCCAGAATCTCATTGTACCTCCCAGATTGTACAATCTTTCCAACTCGCATGACCTGGTTGGTAACACATATATTGCAATCAGAATATATAAAAATGAATAAAGATTTCAGCTAACTTCCTCAGAAATTTTGAGCTTTGACAAAGTCATAAGATAAGAGGATGACTGATCACACCATTAAAAGAAATGACCAAAATTTTGTTGGAAATATAATTGTAGAATTAGGCAATGCAGGACTCGACAATGCACCAAGACTTCTTAACATTAGTGTTTAAAAACATTAGCAGTTGGCAGCATAACCACAAGAGTAACTTTATTAACAACAAACCCATGGGGATTACCAAATTGGAACTCACTCCACAAAATACATGCAATGGGTACTCCAACAGTACCTTGAGAAGCATCTAAGATGGTGTACTATAATTATGGCCTTGCTTGATCGGCACTTGTTATAAATTAATTTACTTTTAATTCCCAAACATCAGTATGCATAAGGTGAAACCTTCAAAAGGGTCCATCTTGAATCATACTGATTTGCCAAATAGAAATTATAAATGATGTCAGTTGATGTATGTACATCATTTCTATGACTTATTTATATAATGGTGATGAAAGAATCACGTCCATTCTCTTAAAGACCATGTAAACTCTGAAGCTGCGGCAAACAAAAAGGGAACCTATCACACTGCTAGTGACAACTGAGCATCAAGACAAGACCATATCAAACTTACCAGAATTAGATTAGCATTGTGCAAGAAGTCAACTTGGTGGGTTACGAGCAAAATGGTCTTATCTTTAAGGATTCCTCTCACACATTCCTGCAAAATAAAACATTATGACCATAATTAAGAATTTAAAGAGAGAGTTCAGCAAGTTTTTGAAGAGGACTAAACATTTGTAGCTTGAGCGTCGATGCTAGGTATGGTAATTGGGTTGTCTTCGGTTGCTACTCAATTCACAGTAAACTGTAAGCCAACAAAAAATAAATGAAAAAATTGAATTATGCCTACTGTACCTAAAACAATGTTTGCTTGGGTAGGTTGATAAGTGTTGCGTAAAAAAACTCCAAATTAAACCTTTCAGCTGAAACTAGTCTAACAGTAGCCTCTGTAATGATGTCTATTACTTCCAAATTTTAGTTGTCAAACGTAAGGATTCGCGTGATATTGTCTGAGAAATAAACATATGAACATGGTAACATTGCTAACATAAATCTAATGCTTTTGAAAAAATAACAGTAATTCATATCATTAGAGAGTTGTAGCAAACTAAAAGTAAAAGATTGTGCCAACATAGGTTATGAACAAAAGTAAACACAAACAGAAATAAATACTACAACCAAGTGAAGAAGTAAAAATGTCAATCACCTTCAAAATTTCTGAGCCAGTCTGGGCATCAACTGCACTGAAGACATCATCAAGAAGGTACATATCACAATCCTGATAAACAGCTCTGGCAAGCTGAATACGCTGCTTCTGCCCACCACTAAGGTTAATACCACGCTCTCTAATCTCAGTCTGATCACCAAACTCCATCATTTCCAAGTCTTTCAGGAACAAATCCTGATTGTTTCCCTATATCTTTCTGAGTTCATTGGTAAACCAAAAAGGATATTGTCTTGAATTGTTCCATTCTGGATCCAGGATGTCTGTGCTGCATAAGCTGTGGTTCCACAAACTCTCACCTGTTGAAGCAAGAGTACATTATTGGGAGTATTAGCAAGTAAAGCCCAAAATATTCTCTATATTGCGGAAGGGGTGGGTGTACAAAGGTAAGGCTTTGGATGGGTCAGAGTCAGACTCACCCAAGCCCAAGTAGGTTCTCTTCTCAGATGATTTTTTTCTATTATTTTTTCACACAAAAAATTTTAAAACATGTGGATTATATAATTTCGCATCCCGTCATTAGTATAGCGTGAGAAATTCATCCCATTGGGTGTCGTGAAAAACCTGTCTCCATAATATGATAATAGGGAGGGAGGGTTCATAAGATTGCCAATGTCGGAAAGAATCTACATCACGCTCCCGAAGAAAACTACTTCCCCATGACAACTCATGTAAGAGGAAATTGCGATCCGAAATCTCTATTAAGGATGAGAGTATGTTTACAATAGTACATGGCCAGGGTGGGGAAACTGTGTCAGGCCTCTCATATCCTAACCATGTATTTTCCTTTTAATCCCACATTGGCGTGAGTAGAGTCTCTCATGAGTGATGATGATAGGACATGGGAATCTACCAAAGAGTTGCATGTAAATGAACCACAGTTCCGAGGATCCCATTGGGATGCCTAATCTTCAGTGAATGGTTGAGAGGACCTTCGAGTGCGTTCATGTATATTATGATATTTAAATTTTTAAGAACTTCGTTGGGTCCAAATAATATTTGGATTTAAAAAAATAAAAAACAAAAACGTTTGTTACAATGAGTGTCCGAATCTCATAACCATTGGATGTCGAGTGTAAATTGTCTACACCTTATCAGCTCACAACCTCAGTGTAGACGATATCTGAATTCTCCCCTGATTCCAAGTACTATATGGGCCCACTAGTAAAATCTTAAGTCTTTTCTTTATATTCAAAAATATTCTAAAGTCACATAGTCAATTGACTTATGTTTTGTTGTCAATAAATGAAAAGAAATGATATTACCAAAAAAATTAAAATAAAATTTAAAATCAGAAGTCAATCACTGTATCATAACAAAAAATATTCATGCTGATGCAATTATTTATTGGTGTCTTTTCCAAGGAGTGTAGACAATGCTAAGAACCTCAGAGTAAGACAATCACACTTTAGTGTCGAGAAATTCCAGCTGTCTACTGAGCCTCATGTACCATACCAGTTATTCGTCCCAACTAAGCACTCGATCGTAAAGTTAATTGGTTGTTGTATGTTAGGCATGGATAAATTTATATTTGATTGATTATTATTTCTCAACAATCGGATTATAATTAGTCTTTAGACAGGCTAATTAGGTTACAAAAAGATTGTAAATCAGATCCAACTCATTTATGGTGCAATAGCAATGGTAACGCACATCCACAACCGTGGAGCACTCTGGCACAGACCCAACACATGGGAATGTGACTAAAGGTACTTTGAGTGGTAGGAGTCATAAATTAGTTGGTCAAACTGTAAATGGATAATAAATGGTTAGTCCTAAATCGATAACTAATGTCAATTATCCATTTGTAGGTTGCTCCGATGGTTAAGGTAAATTAGGAATTGTGTGAATAGGTATATAATCTTAGGTTCGATTCCCCATCTGTGCATCTGTGATTTAAGTAGAAATCATGACGGTGGGTTGTTACACTAGTCTTCCCAAGAATCAGTTGAGATGCACGTAAGCTGGCCCGGACAACGGGCTACAACCAAGCTCTGTGAATGTCTGAATAATAATCAGTCTAGGCCTGGCACCAGACCATTTACCAATCGTTTGGTCCAATTTCTAGCTTTAACAGGTCAATTCCGATTTCCGACTAGTGCAGGCCCTCTTGTAATAACCCTAATACCAATATACCACAGGATGGTGCTACGATGTGCAGATTGGCCAAGCTAAATTTCTGGCTGGGTTAGTCCAGGACCAATCCAGATTCCAGACCGGTCCAGTGCAGGATCACGGATCAGAAAATCAATCAAAGATAAAAGCACGTACCGTTCCCGATATTTTGCGCATCTCGCCGATAATCGCGGCGATTAGGAAAGACTTCCCCGATCCAACGGTCCCAACAATGGCGGCAAGTTCACCCTTCTTGATCACCAAATTCAAATCTCGTATCAACGCTTCGTTGCTCTCATCGTCCCACACGAATGCCCCATCCTTCATCTCGATAGCGACGTCGCCGCTGCAACTTTCCACACTGTCCACCTCTCCGTCCACTAGTTCCTTACTCGTCATGAAAGAGTCTTAACCTTCCAAGCGAGATCGTCGCCTGTGATAGATTCATTAGAGACTGAGGGAACGTTTGGATCGGTTCTTGCAGGATCCTGATAAACGTGACCAGCGTGAACACCTTCCCTGCATCGAGTTGAACCCTCGAAGCGATCAAAGCTCCGAACGTGAGCGACGTTATCACCGCGGGAGTGCTCGTCAATACCACCAAGTTTCCATACATGGAGTACATGAACTTGGTCAGCGACCCAAACTCTGCTTCACGAAAAGCTTGGATCCTCTTATAGAAATGCTCCTCCCAAGCTTGGAATTTGATCACTCTCATGTAATTCAGCATCTCGTTCGTGGCTTTCAGCCTGGAGTCACGATTCATCATCACACTAAACTAGTAACGGTTGTTCCGTTTGGCTGTAAACAAGATGAACACCACAACCGGAACGAAACCTACAAATAAAACTACAGATACGCCCATGTAACCGAAGAGAAGGGCGAAGGCGGCGAGGACTTGAATCGGCATCAGCCATAGATTGTGGAGCTGCGTCACCATATCGGAGAGCTGCTGAGCGTCGACGGCCATGTGATTCAGATCTGTCCGACTCCATGCTCTTGCCTGGCCGAGCAAGACAGCCTCAAACCCTTTTTGTATACAGAGGTGATCAATGAGGATCGAATAAGCATTCCAGTCTTCTGAGAATTGAAATTGAAATGGTGAGAGGGAAGCACTTCAACGAATTTCGCGAGGAGAAGGATCGTTATCAGATAGTATCCCTCGTAAAGGGAGCTTCGATCGCCTGAAGTGTAATCGACGAACTTTTGGATCAGAGTTGGACCGACGTACATGACGGAGAGACGAACGATAGCCAGGGAACCAGTGGAGAGGAGATCCGGCCAGAAGAAGCGGAGTAATGCAGTTCGAACTGGGTGTTTAGATCGTTCTTCTGGTTTGGGCCAATTCGATTCGAAGAGCTCTGACATTCTCTGCGCCCTTTGTTGAGGGGCTAGCAATGGCACATCCTCGATCTTCAGAGGGGATATGTAACCTTTACTCAAAAAGGGATTCATCCAAAACCATGTCGCTCTGGACAGCTTAGAAGCTGAAGCGTAGAGTGTAACATTTGGATCGTTCAATGAAGGATCCCCCAAATTCACATCCGTCTCAAACTCAGAATCCGCTTCTCCCAACTCAGTATCTGTTTCTCCCGTCATTATAATCCCTGTAGATCCTCTAATGGCGACGAGAAGAAGAAAAACGGATACAGGAACATTGACAATGAAGAACACATCGTCCGTTCTTAACTCGTTTTCCTGTTTCCATTGGCCAGAGCTTAGTCGAATGATAGCTGAAACAGAGAATAATCCAACAATGGTGAAGCTCGCGAACCAGTAAACACGAAGGGTCATTAGATGAGAAGTAGCCAGGAATTTCTTCTGAGCGATTAGAATCGCAATAGTTAGATGCGTCGCGGCTTGGATTACCAGAAAAACACCTTCCGATGTCTTCCATGACGATTCGATGCTTCTAAAGAGAACGAGAACGCAGAACACAGAGTAAGTGATTGCTAACAGCACCGTTAGAATCAGAGACAGCTTGAACCAGAAAGCAGTTCTGAGATGATTTTTCTTGCGTTCAAGAAGGGGTACAGCAATGGAAGTGTCGGGATGCATGTGTTGGTGTACGATGTCTTATATTCCGTCACAATTTAACCTAGAGAGTAGGGGTGTCAATTCCTAAACCGAACCGGTAAAATCGGCCGGACCGAACTGATAACAACACGGACCGAACCAAACCAAAGCCTTATTGGTTCGGTTCGGTTTCGAGTATTGCAACCCCAAAACCAAACCGAACCACACCGGAAACCAGATGAACCCAAAACCAAATCGAAACCGGCTCAAAACCCGGATTGAAACCGAAACCAAACCGGTAAGAAACCGAAACACTCCAAAATTCATTAAAAAAAAATCAAAATTTGCATAGTTTTGTATACATTTGTATGGAAAGTCGAATCCAAACTAGACCAAAAACCAAAACCAACTCGGTTACAAATCGATTTAAGAAATCGAAGACAAACCGAAACCAAACCACACCGAAACAGGAATTTCCTTATTGGTTCGGTTTCGGTTTCAACTTTCCCACACCGAACCGACTCAACCCAGACCGAAACCGAGCCAGACCGACCGATTGACACCCCTACTAGAGAGTACTGGTGCAGCCTCGATAGTAAGGATAAAATCGTTGAAAAAACCTGATTTTACATTAACTAGTTAAGATAATTGGGTGGGTGGTAGCGGAGCTGACGTCATGCAAACTTATTTTCCTATGTTTTCTATATTGGGTATGTCTAAATGTAAACCTACCCGGTTACAAAAACCTTGTAACCTAAATTATTGTGTCCCCATTATTTTGTCATTTTGTGATTGTTTTTAAGGTCAAAAGAGTAAATTATTGTATTCCCATTATTTTGTCATTTTGTGATTGCTTTTAAAGTTAAAAATGTAAATTACAGTGTCCCATTCATTTTGTCATTTTGTGATTGCTTTTAAGGTCAAAAAAGTAAATTCAACCTCAACTTTTTGAATTGTTACCTTGATTTAAACGGCAAAACGAGGGGTATTTTGAAAATAAATATATTCTTCCCAAACAACCCAAACAACCTCTCGCCCCAATTGATCGTCTTCCTCCTCGCGAGTCTTTTTGTTACCTTTCTTGATTTTTATGACATAAAGTTTGGCAAGATCATCTCCAATGAGTCAGGTAAAGGCTCTCTTTTTTCTTGGCATGTCCAATGCTTTTATGGGTTTTAGGGTTTAAAACTTTTGATGGACTTCATTTTTGTTTTTTGAAATTTAGAAAACAAAACCTCTTCCTAGAAATTCCTGTATCAATTATATTGCAATAATTTCTATTGTTGTGCATTAGAGATGAGGTGGGTAAGATAGTTATAATCATGTCTTTTTTTTTTTCTCTCTTCAAGGAAATCAATTGTATTAAATATGCTAGTGATTTTAAGAAAGTTAAAATCCAACAAGATGACAAATGGCAATATTGTATGCTTTTTTTCTTCTTTTCGTAAAGTAATATCGTAGGCTTGGTACTACTATAATGATGACATTTGAAATTTTATAATTATAATATATTTTATAGGTTGATTCTAAGGGTTTTGGGATTGATTCTGGTCAATTTCAATTTGATTTGGATTTGGATTGATATTGGTAGCTACTAATTTGATCTTTGATTCTGTGTTTAAAATCGATTATAAGGTTTATAGGACTAGATCGTGGGTATTAAGATTTCAGGGTGATTCTAGGGTTTTTTTTTATCTAATTTTGATTCAATTGGATCAAAATTTATAGGAATCAGTTCCAAGGATGTAGGGGACAGTATTAGTATCGGTCTCTGTCGATGCCGATTCTATACCGATCCAGATCGGATGGGATCGGTGGGTATCGGTCTATTTTACCCTTGATTTTTATAAAAGGTACTACTTTTTACCTATTTTCCCCTTAAACGATCCGGATAATCGATCCGGATTGAGGATCGGTCTCAACCGATATGATCGATCCCAGACCGATACTTGAAACCATGATCAGTTCGATCTCCAATTCCAAGTTTAAAATCCCTAGTTGATTTGGCTAGTTCGGATCAATCCCAATTCTGATCATTATAGAATGACATATCTAGGATTTTTGGGATTAGGCTTTGGTTTTTAGAATTTAGTGTCAATTCTAGCATTTTTGTGATTGATTCGGATATGATCCAGACTAGAATCATTAGGGACCAATTTATTCTTTGATTTTGAGTTAAAATTCTGGTATTAGCCAATCTGGATTAGAATTGGTCATGAACTATCCAACTCCATAAGTTCTAGAATGGTCAATTTAGAATTGGAATCACTAGAGGGATTGTTTTGATACTCAATTTCGAGTTTAAAATCATTGGTTGAATAAACCAATTTCGATCCAAATTGACCATAGTAATACCTATCCAAGTTGTTTCAGAATGACTGATTATAAGGCTTTTGTGATTGATTTGATCCATTTCCATTTTGGTCACTTTGATCTAGATTTTATCTAGTATTAGGCCAAATTGAAATCAAAGTTCAATTTCAATTTAGACCGATTCGGTTTTTATTAAGTTGACTTAATGGCCTCTTGTAGGTAATATGTTCTCTTTTAGTAATTTTTTAAAGTTGTTATAAGGTCTTTTATGGTTTTGATTCTCTTGATCTGGTCCAATTCAATTTTTTACCAATTGGATAAAAACTCAAATCCATAAAGGTCCGTTTCACGTTTCTCTTGATTAGTCCAACTCGCTTGAACTGAAAATGGACACCCTTACTCAAAGCAATAGACCCAATCACCCAACGGTTAGTATAATTTTTTTTTTTTTTTTTTTGTCAATCCCATGTTGGACTTTAGAGAGACAAGGAATTGAGATTTGAGATTCCAAACGTAGTGATGGGTCTATTTGAGGATAAAATTACATTTCTACCATTTTTAAACACTTTGTTATAAAAAATGGTGCAGCAACTTTTAAGTTTTTATTGGGAATATAAACACATGAAATTATTTATTGAATCTTCTTCAATCAATCATTTCTTTCACAGTATAAGACTTTTTAGGAAACTAAAAGTGGGTTAGAAGCCTTTTGTGACCTACCTAGGTTACAACTATACAAACCCTTCTATATTAACTGTACATTTAGCATAAAGTTAATTTGAGCCATCAATTAATTTGTAATAATTACTGGTTCTTGGCTTTTGTAGTGAGAAGTTCATGGTCCCTTTGCTGCTATGATTCTTCCCTCCCTCTCCACCTTCTCTCTTGCTCTCCATTCCGTCTTGAGTCTTGCACACGACTCCTGTCTTATATCCTCTCCGCTGCAAACCCACAACACCCCCATTCCCCGCTCTGTTTCTCCAACACCCCAAGGCACGAGAATGTCATCAATGGAGTCGCTGATGAAGCTCGCTTCTTCCGAAGGCGGAAAAGCCAGTAGTCACAGAACCATGTAGGTTCTCCCCAACTCACACCACTTTACGGAAAAACCTTCTACATTGCCGAAAGTTGTTGGGATGAAGAAAGTGGCATCTGGGTTCTACATTAATGTTCTTCGAAAATATTGCAAACATGACCAAACTACCAAAATCACAGAGATTATGCCTTGAATCCAGTAAGAATCTCATGAAATTAGATTTCAGAAAAAATAAAAGATAAAATCCAATCATAATTTTCTAGTACTACATATTCCATCTGTTCTAACCGCCCAAACATTGATCAAAGAGCTTATTAGAGTTCTCACTTAGAAATCACAGCCCTTTGCATGAACACAGTAATAGAAAATAGAAATCTAACTGTAGTGATGAAACCTGTGACAAGAAGATGCAGATTATTAAGGTAGATCCAATAATAAACGGTGGCACTAGGGAAGACTCGATTGATGAAGCAGGGATAGGGAGAGAAAAGGGGAAGGGGGCTGCCGTGTTCATGGTGGAGGGGAGATGGCAGGGCAGGGTGCGGATAAGAGGTACAGATGGGAAAGAGAAAACAGTTGCAACCGGTTTTAGGTAAAAAGTTTGACGATTTCCGCCACCATTTTGCCATTTATTACAAAAAAAGATCCATAATTTTGCTTCAAATCCCAGCTCTCTGGGTGTCTGGTGTTGTATCTTTCTATGTATTCATTCCCACTCAACCGTAGGATCCATTTCTTAGTCCATGTGTCGTCATCTTATGTTGTACTATATAAGAAGTTCTGAGCGTTTTGTGTTACCTTTTTGGCAGTGATTACAGTTTGTTTTTCTCTTGGATTTCGTAGTAATGGGTTTGGATGGAGGAGAATGGAGAGGTGTTGTGTCTACCCATGAATATCGACAGGTTCCGATCGTGATCCCCTATCCATCCCCTTCTCCTCAGATGCTCTCCAAGGTGTGTGCTTTTGTATAGATTTGTATGTATTTGATGGATTTTTGGGTCTATGGGTTTTCTAATTTAAAGATTGAAATGGGATCATCTCTGTAGGTTAGCTGCGATTTAAAGAGAGGAATGAGATTACTGAAAGTCCATTAATTCTTCAATTTTGCATGTCTTTTTATTTCATTTAATTAAAATATGTTTCAGCCGATTTTTTCCCCCCAATTTGGTTTTTTTTTTTTTTTCTTTTTTTCTTTTCTTCTTGAGCAGGTGATTAAAGAGATTACTTTGTAACTGATGCACAGTATGATCGTGTTGTCTTCTTGTTCAAACCCCTAGATTTTTATTTTTATTTTTTTTTGTGGGAGGGGGTGGGAGGGGTGTGGAGGAGCAGATTTTTCTCTATTCAAACTCACTCACAAATTTTGAATTTTTTCTTTTCTTTTATTTCTTTGCCTTCCAAACATAGCTAGAGAAAAAAAAAAAAAAATACATACTCACCTAACTAAGTTAGGCTCTCTTTGGTATGATTTCTATTTGTATTTATTAGCTATCTATTAGAAATTATTTGTGATAATAAATTATGGATCACAAATAGTATTCGTTTGGTTACTATTTATAAAATAGATTATACAATGAGAAAATAAGTTTAAGTTTTCACCATCAGATTGGAGTTTTGAGCGAGAGAGTTAATAGGATTTGGGGTTTTTTTATTAGAAAAGTGTAAAACATACTGAAGTTACTTATTTATTATTGATTTTGAGTAGTTTAGCACACGTGCTCAGTTAAGGTAGCAAAAATCAACATAAATGATTTGTTGCCACAAATCACAAATAGCTTGAGAGTAATTTGTGATTTGCTCTTTGTGATTTGTGATTTATTCTAATTTATTATAAATAGAAATAAGTGCTATAAAAAACATTTGTAAAAATAAAAATAAGTCACATAAATACAAATAAAAATCAAACCAAAGAGAGCCTTAGTATCAAATTATCAATATAACTTTTAACAAAAAAAAAAAACAAAAAAACAAAAATATAACTTCCTACCAAGAACAAATATATCAAGGTAACCAAACTATTTTAGTCATGAAAGCACCCAAAGAAACCTTCACAAATATGTCATTTTTCATTTAATAGAGGGTAGGGTGGATCAATTATTTCGCGGATTGGGATCCTCTCCATAGAGTGCATCCCCCATAGAGTGCCCATAGAGGCTTGGATGGGCTACACGTGGAGAAAATGAATCCAACTGTCCTAAAGAATGAAAATGATTTTCACCCACTTAGATGATATGGGCAAGAGTGTTGGTGTATGATGTCTTGTAAAATCCATGTGCATTGTTTGTTTTGTTTTTCCATTATATTCTGTATCGCTTTAGGGTTGCGTTTCTACACGAGAGAAACCCGCCGCTACATCCACCCATCTCTCTCCTTCTCTCTCCTCCCCGTTCACCACTGCAACCCACATCCATTGCGACGACGCCCTTTGCATATCTCCTTCGTTCTCTCTCCCCCCGCTCCATCTGAATCCTCAAATCCCACTCTTTTTTCTTGCTGGCAAACCCGTCACCACTAATCGGAATATCTCTTTCTCCTTCTCCACCATCTCCACCCCCATCGCCGGACATGGGATTAGGATTGGAATGGAGATTCTGATGCGCGGTGGGTTGGACGATTGGCAATGAGTGTTGGGCAAAAAACTTTATAAGGACATAGGCCGTGGATGTTGGGCCGTAGAAGTTGAGTGGATCTCAAGTTGATGAATTCATAACAATTTTTCATGGTACAAATTCACTACAAAATATTTATCAGAAAAAAAAAAATCAAAGAGAAAATCCTTCAAATCCTACTGAGCCTTCTCAGACCTCCTCCACGATCAGTTTGATCAAGGTTTTCCAATGTCTACTTATACATTTTTGGGATGGAGGTTGGAGAGGGAAATCGATAGATTGAGTTAGGATGTCGGATATGGGTTGAAATAAGGATTGAATGGGTTAAGTAGATGAAAATCATTTTCTTTCTTTAGGACGGTTGGATTCATTTTCTCCACATGTCGTGCGACCAAGTCTCTATGGGCACTCTATGGGCGATGCACTCTATGGAGAGGATCTGGACCCATTATTTCGCCCCCATGTGTCTCGACATAGAGACCACACTCCCCCACGGAAACCTTTGTTCCTTGGTATTAATCACATATTTGAAAATTCTGTTACCTTTTCTTGCCTCTCTTTGTGACTCTTCTTGTTCTATAACCTCTTTCAATGAAATATTTAAAGTGGAGGAAAAAAATAAATGGTTTTTCTTACATTTAATTCTCTGTGTCTTCGAAGAGACTGTGAGTTTAGGAGTGTGGATCTTGCACAGACTGATACACACAGATGGAAATCATCACAAAGTTGGTAATTTGTTGGATTCCATCTATGCGAATCAACTCCATACAAAAATGATTCTCATATGAAAACTTGATCCACGTTCTGAGTTTAATATTTTTCAATTGGTAAGCAACAAGAAAGACCAACCTACATCCTGCAACAATGTAAATCGTACCAAAAAATGGGGTGATGTAAAAATTATAATCCCCACGATATAGAACAAAATTGAATTTCTAGATGGACCCATATTTTAACACAAAAAAAAAAAAAAAAAAAAAAGAAGATGGACTCATTTAGGGAGGTTATCTAAGCAGCTCTTGGTAAAATACATAAGTGCTGTTGCAGATTCTCGTTCAGTTACACAATCAATAAGAAATAGTTGATTGGAAGGGGACTCCAATGGAGAAGGCTATGATGTCTAAATCACTAATGATTTAAGGTGGAGTTCAGAGTGTCCTGGTTGCATTATCTACAATTTAGCTATCCTCCTCCATTTATATTGGTTAGTGCTCATGGCCAAGTTGTAGGTGTGACATGCTAGCGATGGAGATCATATCACTAGTTAAATATCCAATCCACATCCGATCAGATTCTAATGATAAGGATGACCAATCATGGGCGGAGTTGGCCAAACATGACCAGGAAAGTAGTTGGTCGTTGGTTTGTGGTTGATGCACGTGTCTCCTCCTCATTGATTGGTACCAACTAGGCATATCGGTAAGTTTGTGCCTAAGATGACCCAAGGTTCTCTACTGGATGTCAAGTTTCAATCCAATTAGATTTCGTGGGAAGTATTGAAAAATTGACACTATGGGTGTAGCTCCATTGGTAAAGCATAAGGGTAAAATGATCCTTTAAAAAAAAAAAAAAAAAAAAAAAAAAAGAAGATAAATTTGTCAGATCCTGACCAACACAGGTAAAATGGTTCAAATTATCATTTTTTTCAAACAAATGTAAATCTGTCCGACTCAATTTAATCTAATCCCAATCAATTGATCTGAATTGATTTTGATTGAGATTGATCCCAAGTTTTAAAATCTTATCATAACAGAGATTGTCATATGACTAGGCATTCGGCATTCCCCATTTCTAGTATACTCTTCATGAAATTCTCACCAAGAATGTCACTCTCTCTCTCTCTCTCTCTCTCTCTCTCTACAATTTTTTAACCCACCATCACATCGAGGCATCCGATCTGATATGTCTTGATATCAGTGATTCTTGATGTTGCACTCAGATTACTGTTCCTTTTGGTTCGCAAGACTTAGGCTGGTTTGGTATTCCAGTGTCGAAAACGAAAATTTCAGTTTCTAAGTCAATATCTTTTTTTTTTTTTTTTCTTCCAAAAATAACAAAACACACCATAAATGCACTAAATGCTTTATTCTGTTTTTCCATTCCCATAGAACAAAAAAACTCCAGAAATGCTTTTTTGGAACGTTACCAAACGCAGCCTTATACACAGAGAATCAGAAAATAGAAAAGTCACTGGAAGTGAACTCCTGGTGACTCTCCGATGTTAGATTCAATAATCTAAGCAAGTGATGTAAAGATTTCTTGAAGTAAGGTAGATATCAAAGTAGAAAAGGCCAAGATCCCTTACTCAGGGTCGTACTTCCATTTATAGGAGATGAATGTCTCTCCCACGTTGGCATTGAGCCTTAACCCAAGACTTCAAAATTTTGGAGGACTAGACATAAGTAATTAGTTACATTTGTAGCTACTTACCCTACATATATGGGCTTTCAAAATATGGCAATTACAATTGAAAACATAAAAATACTAAACCATAGCCCACCATATGACCCATTAATCTATTTATTTCACCCATTAGACTTAGATTTAGGGTTGTTTTACTGTGAATACTTATGCTTGAAGCTCTCTTGATCTACATAAACAAGAATAAATGACTAAGAAACCAGTGATAACTTACGCATGAACCCTCATGAACCAAGCCCCAGAATGCAAGGGCCTCTCTAGCAAATGTGAGAGGGTTCATGCAATCCTTCTCCCCAACCTTCCCAGCCGACAAGAATCGGATACACATTCATCCGGACTGAGTTTCCCCAAGGTGACGGTGAAAAAGGGGGGGGGGGGGATTTGGTAGGGGGAGCGGGGGTCTCACTCCCTTGATTGCAAGGTGAAGGAAAACTTCTCACCATTCATATTTGTTGAAAATAGGACTTTCATAGTTAGTTACAACTCAACTTACACAGAATTAACACAATTTCCTACTACAACTGAGCCAAGAGCATTTTAAGAAGAAAGACATACACAGCTCATCTCATATTATTTGTGGCACTATCATCTCTATGTAAGACCACAGAGAACACAGCCTGACAGATGACTTCATGCAAGTATAAACAGATGTCTAGTGTCACTGGTCAACATAGGGGATAGGGCGTTGTGGCTCGGTACACAAGAGTTCTGGTGGAAGCAAATTACATTGTTGAAATTCAAAAATAATACTTGCCATAAGTAGCTAAAGCTTCCAGTAAATGCCCAACCAATGTAAAATGCCTGCCACAATACCCCAGAATAAGATCTCTGCAAATATAACATATAGGAGAATGCCTACTCTTCTTGAGTGCCACACTTTTATGAAGATGTGCTTTTGAATCCAGTAAACCTGTCCATTATTGGTTCACACCATCAATATAGAACCAGTGGTCAACAAAAGAATACATTTTGAAGAATAAATAAATGAAACAATCACTGGCTTGCAACTGAAGAGGGGTGATAACCATCCAATTGATGAGCATCAACTAAAGCATCTTCTAGCCTCCACCCCCCCCTCCCCCCCTTTTTAAGTTTTCAATCAATATTCAATACCTCTAAGCTCATCAACCAAATAGTATGACTATTCGATAGTCGATACATGCAGCATGGACCATTCAGGTAAATGACAATGACAATTAAGCGTGTGTTAAAGAGCCTTCAGTATTTATGTCAACCCATCCCAACATGATAATGGAAAAGACATACCAGTGTATTATGGGGGTCCTCATAATACCATCCATTAAAGAATCCTGCAAAGATTCCTTCGGCTGCCATCACAAAAACAAACATAGCATTCATGCCAATCCATTCCAATGGCAAAAAAAGATACCGCAACCCCCATATGTCAACCTGCAAAGTTATGCAAAAAGTTTTAGATGATAAATATATATAGTTTAGAGTTCCAAATCATCTCAATGACGTATGATCTTACTTCTACATATATTGTTGCATCAGAAAAGTGGAACAGAAACCTATCATTTAAGGGTCCAACTTTTATGTGGACTACTAGTCAACTTTCATGCATCTTTTGCAGAAACATTTTCATCACAACACACATGTTGTACCATGAGATGTTCCCTTCTAGAATTTTACATAAAAATACCCTTCTCACTCCCTTTCCCCACACCCAAAAAGGCCAGAGAGAGAGAGAGAGAGAGAACTGCAATGGGCTAAGGCAAGACAAAATGGAAAAGCAAACATAATGTTGTATCAATGCAGCTGGAAACCCCACCATGCAGTGACCCCTGCCTCCATCATTGGTATAAGTCAGACCACACATTGGGATCCCAGCTGTCAAAATGCCAGCTTCCCACAACAAACTATTTCTGTTGTTAACGATCAGGGTGGACCTCAGTGCAGAATTAATGTTGCTCCATTGCAACCAAGTGGTCGCGGGTTCGAGTCAGGAAACAGCCTCTCCACGAAGTGGGGGTTAAGGGTACATACATTATGACCCTCCCCAGACCCTGCAGTGGGCCTTGTGCACTGGATACACTTTTTTCTTTAATGATGATACCAACATGATATGGCATGAATGGCATACCAAAACATAAAAGACTGAGAACACCAATGCGGCTGCACCTGCTGTTACACAAACATAGCTGAAGCTGTACAATTGTTTATTTAATGGAATTGCTGCAACAAAAAAAATACAATTAGCAATTGCAAAGACCAGAATCTAACACCTGTAAACAAATATTTCACAATGAACTACAGCCATCTTACCATTTGTGTAGTGAAGAACGATTCCTAAAACAAGAAGAGCAAGGCCCATGGACACCCAGTGTTTTAGCCTATCTGAGTGAGACTGAATAAGCAAATAAATCATAGAGTGAGAATGTGAAACCAACTATGAGTAAAGCATCGTGTTGGATAATGGAACTGACCTTTAAATGTACAAGCACATGTCCTAAATGCACTCCAATGATTGTTGTGAGAATAGATGAAATTGAGCTGAAAGTGGCCAAATAACAAATAAATGAATTAATCATTGAATCTCCAAAATTAATTAGTCAGGAAATACTGCAATATGTTTCATATATTGGTGGCCATTTAGTGAATAACATACAAGGCAAGAAAATTTCTGCAATGTTCTAAACATCTCCCCCCCCCCCCCCCCCCAACCCCCCAACAAAAAAAAAAAAAATCTGCAATGAGTGTGTACTGTTCTACATTTTTTTAGCATACTCTCTTGTTAGATTTTCATGATTCATGAAATCTACTTCGTTGAAAACAGTAATATCATTCGCTGCGTTGACTTCTAATAACAATTACTAAAATAGCAATAATTCTTTGATTGCTTTAAAAAAGGGGGCTGTAACCCTTTGCAATTTCTGCTTTTGCAAGGTCCCAGGAGGGGAGGATTAGAAATGGTCCTAAGCTTTGGCATTTTTTGCACAAAGCAGCAGCTCAATGGCATAGTAAAGGCAAAACTACAGCAGCCAAAGAGATACATTTCCAGCTTACTACACAGCAGACCTGAGGATTCCTTCCGGTTCAAATGGAGCATAACACCATGATGGAGCAACTTTTCGAATTGGGCCCTCATAAGGGGAATTCTCAGTACAAGCCTGCACCAGTCGAAAAAATATAAAAAGGTACAATATCCATTAATATCAGTTGGATGATCTTAGATATCAAATACCATTGTTAGTTTTCATATCCCCCTCAATCGCCACCCCCTCCCAAAAATAGAGAGTTAGTTTTCATAACAAAGCACATACTGAAGATCTCCTCCAAGCTGGATGTTCATACATATGATTGATTCCTAGCACTTGTCTGTCCACATATCCAACAGCATTACACGGGGGATCCAATTTTCCTCTGGCACTGCAAGCTACCTAAATTGAGAATGATCCAAGGATAAATGAATTTAGCTACCTAAAAGTGAGAATGATTCCAGGATGAATAGCTACCTAAAATTGAGGAGAATGACCAAGGATGAATGAATTTATAAACACGTATTGAATGTATGTGAGTTTCCAACTAACATTGAATATGCATGAGTTTCATTTAGGAATAGCTAGTGACCTGTGAGTTGTCGGTCACCAAACGCTACAAATAATGCACAATAAATTGTATTTTATCCATGGAATCAAGTATACTATATAGATTGGACTTCAATCACGCTCCATTCAAATGTGCCACTTGATATCGAGACTCAAATGCTTGGAATTAGTTCAGTTCTATGATAAATTAGTCCAAAATTATCAGCATCACTGGAGTTGCATGCTTCTATCTTGCAGATCCAATTATCATTTATAAGAGTTGAAAACCCCACATAAATTTGTTTCAGCTCCAAATTGAATTGCACAGAATATTTTTGGTGGCTGGAAATATAACTGTCAACTGGAGCTTATCTTAATTATTGAGCACCAACATCACGGAATTTGGATTAGCAAGATTCAAAATTGCTAATCCAAAGCACCCTTAATAGATGGGAATAAAATGTAAACAAGGTAACTAGCTTTTATGACTTAATATCTCACAGGTAGTATTAAAAATTAAAAGAATAAATAAACAATAAAAGAACAAAAACAAAACATCATGTTAACAGTTTAACTTGCTCAAGCTAAGAAGCTAAGATACAACATAAAAATAAAATAAAATTCCAGTTTGTATATCTTTCTCGTCTTGCCCTGTAACTTTGGATTCACTAATGCCAAATTCAGGTTCGACAGTGCTTCTGGGGTCAACTTTATTGGCAATTGTCCAAATTCATACAGCTGAATTGTCTTATGTAAGAACACTACCCACCTCCCCAACCCCAAAAGGGTGGAGGGAGGATAACTATCTTATGTAAGATATTAACGTAGAATCAAATCATATGGTTCTTGGCTTGGTTATAACATGAAATCCACGCTGAAGTATTAGTCAAAGACTCCAAGTACAGTTTTTGCCACTGCCTTTGTTCTATAAACTGCAACAGAACTAAATCTTCAAAATAAACCTCAGGTCCCAACCAACACCATTTAATGCTCAATTTCATGTCTCAATAATTTTACAAGATGAATTGTTCTCACAAGTTCCAATAGCTTACATCCTGCAATAGGTGTTTGAATTATAGAACAGAAGCCACATTTGTAGAATATGTCCAATATAACTTGAAAAGAGAGCTGAGTTTATCAAAAGAGTGCTGCTGTGCAGGTAAAAAACACAGTACAAGAGAAGGACATTGGAGTTGGTTCGCCTGTACAGCTGTACTTCTGAACCAGTGGTTTATGCATCAACATACATCCCTATCTCTATGCATAATATGCAAAAGGACTTACAGTGAAAACCTTCCCATAGTTTGGACTATCTGTATTATGGATAGTGAAGTTCCAATCAGGGACGTATATCCCATATATTACTCCCAAATAAACAACAAGGACACATCCACCAAGCAGCCTGCAAATTGAAAATAAGAATGGAACCACATTTTTAATAATTGCTTCCACCAATATAAATAGATCAACATTAACCAATGCAATCAAATACATATGCATCAAATTCATAGAGGTTACCATTGCCAACCGTATAGCTTGAATAAAGTGTACCAGCCAGGAGACAGATCCTTGGTTTGTGAGCTCTTTGTTGAGATCTCAAGAAGTGCGCCTACCAGATATGCAAGGGCAATTCTCTAGACATAATCATATTATTTCAATGTTAATTTTAATACCACATGCCAAGGATTAAAGTATCGGTATCGGTCATTGTATCGGTCGGCCAAAATTAAGATACGTATCGGAGGGTATCGTATCGTATCGTATCGTATCGGAGATACGCTAAAGATACGCACATAAATGGATAGGAAACACTTTTTTATACACATTTGCATAAAAAAATAGTTAAAAAAAGTTATATATAACATGTATTATGCATAAACAGTAAATTGAGAGTATCGCACTAAGAATCCAAGGTTTGTAATTGTCCCATAAATGTAAAATCCTTGTTCCCAACCTTGATTTCCACTTTAGTTAGAGAGAAAAATGGTTGGCAGCAACTTTGAAATTAAAACACCTCAAAAAATTATGTTTTTCTAAAAAATTACCCATTTTGGCCATTTTATGACCGTATCAGTGTGTATCGGTCGATACATACCGATACACACCGATACGTATCGATACATACCGATACGTATCGATACATACCGAAACGTACATTTCACTTCAATTTTGAATTTTTCATAGAGTATCGGTGAGTATCGGTGCGTATTGGTGGTGTATCGGTGCGTATCGGTGTGTATTGTAGGATACGTATCGATACATAAGGGTTTTAAAATTTTCATGATACGTATCGGTATGTATCGTGCCAATGCCTACCGATACGAATACGTATCGGCCGATACGGCACGATACACACCGATACTTAAAACCATGGGTATATATAAGTATGTATACCCTATCCTCCTTGTACACAAACTTCTTTTTTTTTTTTTTTT